>NC_139233.1:50838916-51076416 GCF_977018435.1 Lepisma saccharinum
CACCCTCCCTCCTCCCCCAAAGCTAACCCAAGTCTCGACCAAAACATCCCCCAATCTAACATTTTCCCATTTCAGTCGCTGATCACTTCATCCACTTTTCAGTTCACGCGTGCAGAGCATTCAAGGAAGATGTCGACGACCGCTTCGTTTCCCCTTCCCACACAGTGGGCACATTGTTTTCCCTGCTTTACTTTTCATCCTTACCTGTTTCAGTCCTCCCAACCTGAGCCAAGCTAGTCCTCTTTCCTTCATTCCCACCATACTGATAATATTTTGTTTTTTCTTTCTCTTTACTCCTTTAGTGAGATCTTCGTTCGACAGTCGACTAATATTTCTAGTTTGTCCATTAGTCTCTCCCTGATCTGATTTTCGAATGAAGTGCCCCTCCCCACCTATCCTCAGAGTCCCACACCCACCTCATGTAACTTGTTCAAGAGATTCTTTATTTCCCGTTCCCAAATTCCCCCAGTTTGGTACATTTTCGTGTTTCGTTTGTATTTGTAGGCAGTGGCGTCTTGTATGGTGCTGCCCTCGTGTGTTAAATGTAACCAATAATTTCTAGCCCTCATCAAAAACGCTCGTATTAGGAAAAAGAGAACATATAATATTTTTCTTATTGATTTCTCTTGACGGTGAAGTTGTAAGCCGACCTATAAGACGATTGTAAAACTAGGTAGAGCTGTTTAGAAGTGTTTCGACTTCCGCGTATTTCTTATGGCGAATGTAAATACAAAGTTTTCACTAATCATAACAGTATTTTGGCATTTTTGGTAACAGTCAGTTCTTCCTCAACATTTCTTCTTTCCGCCCATATGTATTGTGCAGTTATCTTAAGTAGCATGCTCCCCTAAAGTTCTTTAAAAACTAATATTCCACACACGCCCGTGTAAAATTCTAGTTTCCGCCCGACACCAGGCGGCCCACGAGGCTTTCAGCTCTTGACACTTCGTGGAAGAAACTGAAGAGAACATCCTGTTCAATTTATTCGATCTTGTACGTACGGACAGGATCTGAATCGTTGTTAGATAAGAACCTCTTGGATTGTATATGAACTGTTTCAGAACCATTCACCTATAAGAATTCTTGAATGAAATCCTTGATTTAAAGTCACTTAAATTCGATGGATTCGATTGTTCGTATGAATAGTGCCAGATGTGACGGTGTCCGGTAAAAAATGGCCAAGTAAAAATGGCAAACGGGAAAAAATGGCTAAAGTGAGAATGGCAAATGAGGACAAAAAGAAAGCAAAAGCAAATGATAAATAATAATTGATATAAATAATTCACATGTAAATTCTAAAGAAGAAACGTTGATGCTGTATTAAACTAACAGTATTTATTCATCTTGGGTTTTGTCACCTTACAATACTGTATTTACAATATTTATTCACCTTTGATATTGTCACTTTACTTGCATTGCAACTTAGGATATGTGCTGCTACTCGTAAGAAATCCTGCATTGTTATTTTGTTAGCACTGTAATCAATGGACAAATTTCGCAGTCTGTGTTGCATGTCGGCATAAATTTGACGTTATGTCCCTATCGACTAACAGCCCATAAGAAAGTGTATCGTGACCATTGCCATTTTTTCCGTTGCAATTTTTACCTAAATTCGACGTGACTGTCCAAAATTGACATTTACAACTATTACGAACTCATTTAGTGGAGACATTTCTAATGTATTTTGCAACATTGATTCCTATTCCTTTTGTTGGAAAAGTTGTTGGTAAAAATTGAACATCTGTGAATGTCTGATAAAAATGTTATGATGGTGGTTGTACAAAATGAGTAAATATAGCTCGAGGTTACGTTGTGTTAATATTTTTATTTGTGCAATCTGTGCGAACTTAACAAAAAATGGCACATGACAAATCCAGTCTCACAGAATCATTTCGTTTAATTCAATAGATTGTTCGAGCTCTTGTGTCGTATATGTAACGGCATCAGAACCATTCGTAACTAAGAATTCTTGAACGAAAACCTTGAATGCAATATATTAAGGAGGCGAAATGATGCGTCTTCAGTTCAATGAGTTGTTCAATTCCCTTGTTGGGGCTAAAGGCGGATCGTGTAAGGATCTCTTTAGCCCATTGAGAAAGAGAAATCTGCAACAGCCGGCAAAAAGGTTGCAATTTAAGAGGGCAAGCCAACAGCGGGGGGATCCTCTCCACAGCCACCTGCACCTGGATCCAAGGATCGCCATTTCCAAACTCTGGTGTCCCTGAGAATCTGAAGAAGACCAACAAATGGGTGCTCATCACTTGCTGACGTAGTTTCCCTCCAAGTTGTTGTCCTTCTCTTTGTGGATCCGGGATAGCAGCGCGAGGAGCACGTGTTGAAGGAGCGGCAGCCATTGTGATGGAAATTAGAGAGGGGTTTGGAATGAGGTCAGGGCACACCTGTATCGGACAGTGTTGCCAACTGGCCGAACGAAAATTTTCCCTTAACTGCTTCACAAAATTTACCTTTTTCACCCGTTTCTTCTATCATGAGGATTTTGAACTTCTGGTTCTGACTACATGGCCACTGAAATGCTGGCTCGGAATGTTTTCTCACAAGATTTTCCTTTGGAAAAGTCTAACATGTGAGTCAGTAATGGAAATGTGCTGGCGTCAGATTCTGTGGTCGAGTGGTTAGCGTAAAGTGAAACGAAGGTTGGTCAATGTATGGGTGTATCGTTGTTGTATGCATTTCATCTTCATCGTCGCGATTGACCCAAGAGGCAGAAATAGGCTTTGTATGTTTTCTTAAATAAGTCTGTATAAGGAACAGATAGGTTAATCGGGACTGGACCTACAATTTAAAGTGGGACCCATACCACTATGATCCTCCAACGGGTATCGAACCCAGGACCACTTGATTATAGGTCGCCGACAACATTACGACCACGACATTGGAGTCCCGACAAGCGACGCGAAATAACTAAAACGTAAACGAACCAACTCCTTACTGCTATAAGCAAGATAAAGATTAATGTAAGAAATTAAACTCCTACTACTACAGATTAATCACGAATTGACAAAGAACAAACAGAATAAAATGTCCATATGTTTTACAGGATTCGAATCTAGGGTAACTCTCCCTACTTATCTTACATTATTCTTCTTTTCAGTATATTTCAGTAATCATTTACCCACTTTCTCTCGAAAATTGATTCTCATTATGTTTTACTTGTCCCTATAATAACGTATTGAAACTTAGTATCATTGTGCTGCCATCTGACTTCATCCATTTAAGTTTACTGCTCTTGTGACTTCTAACACAAAGTTCGATGTAACAGTCGCATTCATCGAGTGGTCGACTCACGATCTCGCCACCGAAACTTCTGGGTTCGAATCCTGACCTGGCGTGTCCCTTCATCAATTTCATTAAATTACCATTATTTTGCGATTAGCCTGATTAGCCAGAAAAGAGACGTGAAAGAGGATATTACGAGTCTGCAAAACACATCTAAGGACAACACACATGCAGATAGAAGTATTGGTTGTTATTGTGGGTGTCGGTCTACAGTAATGCAGTGTGCATACAACTTTTTGTTTCTAGGAAGACCTACTGCTACTAATGTAGTAATAAACGCCGTAAGTACATTCTGAAAGCACTTCATATCGCACTACGTTCCCCCTTCCTTCTTGAGGAAAGACGTTCCAGAAATTTCCCTGCCCCGAGAGAAATGTTCTACCATTTGGCAACACTGGCCTCATGGAGAATGCTAGACTGCTTGGCGCTGGGTTTTCTGGCAAACAAAGCCAGCTTCCCACATCGCATAAATCATGCATATGCCAGTCATACCTCTTATGGCGCAGGCATTTTCCTGGTGAAAATCTCCTCCTCTCCGGACACAAGTGGTTACATCCCCTCCCCCCTCTGTCCCCCCTCCGTGTTCTCCCCCCTGCAGCGCTGAAGCTCAAGCATTGATGTGAAAGACGCTCTTTGAAGCCTGAGTACTCTAAGCGCAGCCACAATGGGAAAATGATTTGGCTTCGAGTCCTTCAGATTATCGTCCACTTCTTCCCCTCTTCGCTATCTCACAGAGGTGAAGACGCAGGTACTAGAAACGAAAGGCAGCCATGACGTAATGCCTAAAGATTGAAGATTTTTCACGATTTTTTTTTTTTTTTTTTTTAAATTTCAGCGCTACAACGTACGCATACATTGACGCAGTGACGCGACTTGTAAAATTCCTGCATCCCTAATGAGTCTACAGAAGACGTGGCGGTCAACTACAAAGGGAACTTAATTATCATTGGCTCATCCCGCATTGCCACGAGTGACCTTTCTCAGGTATATATGGGAACGTTACAGCTCCACTCCTCAGTGGTACCAGAAGACAGTGGCAAAATTTCACTTAAAAAGCTCGGCTCCATTCTTGCAGGAGCGTCCTGTCTTGTGTGTGTGGATTACATACCGTTTCGCTCAATCAGCACAATATTCGACACCTGTCCGCCATTCTAAGCGAAACAGGAATTTCCATTTGGCCTAATCGAGTTGAAGGGGAATTATTTAAAAGGGAAATTTGCTTTCCCTAGGTGTGTAGATTTTGTGTGCACAGGTCTAATTCGTTTATTAAGAATATCATGTTGTATTTATTACTCATGTCATGTGCGAGCCATCGGCTGTGCGCACTACATCTATTTTTCTATAATCTACACTTTTCCATACATTACATATAATTGTTAACATATCAGTTCTGGTTGTTTTAACTGTTCTCACTTATACTAACACTTATTCCCCTTCTTTTTTACGTCTCTGTACAGCACTTCTTTTCCCCCTGACTGTTTATAAAAATACCCCCACTTTTTCCAGTAGTTCCATATTTCTTTAAACTACAATTGATTCGAGTACTTTTTCCAAGCTTATGTTCCGTAGCTTCTCGTCCTGCAAAGGAGTGTCAGGCAAAGCTAATTGTAGGTGGCAGCACGATAGTAGCATCATTGCGCTTGAGACAGGCAACTGTTCTCCTGCCGGATGCTCTGCGATCATACACATATTAAATTGCACGTTAAATTTTACTACAACGTGATGAATGATGCTAATGCTTCAAAAACATATCTTTTGTTTCAGGACGCTCAACTCCAGAGCAATCAATTATGAAAAAGTTGTAACAAGAAAGAAAAGAGGGCACTACAAGGGAAAAATGTTTGCCTAATACAAAACGAAAAGCATACATTAAAATTCGGAGGGAGCATAGTGTATAATAATATACATCATGAGCATACGACGATTAATATATTTGTGAACTGGGGAATTTCTTCGATTCCGACACCCACCGTTGTATTACACATACACATACATATGGATGTTCTTTGTGAGTGTACCTTCATCAATTCACTCATCCTCATCTTCGAAATTAGCTAACAGTGTCAGAAGAGCGAAGTAAAATAAACAGAGAAAACCCTTGGCCACGGCAGGTGGCGAGATCGACCTCGATCACCGCGCTATATATAATTTTATATCTTGTTCTTTTCTAGTATCTCAGTCTCATTGAACAGTTTCCTCTTTTTTCTTTACAATAATACTATAATAACAATCCTTAAAAGTTGTGTACTATAATAATAATATTATTTTTATCTACCTATTCCCTCATCCCGCAAAAAATAGTTTCAACTGGAGGGGAAATGGCGACCGGAGTGCGGTGCTAATCACATCATCTAACAAGGATTCTTCTTTTACTTTCTTCTCTCTCTCTCTTTCTCTGTCTGCTTTCCTTACGTTTATATTTCTTCGTTCCCTTTCTCTTCCCCTCTCTCCCTCCCTCTCTCTGTGTCTTCTACATTTCTTCTTTTTCTAATTTCCTTGTCTCTTTTTATCTTTTTCTTCTTCATTTCTCATCTTGCCCTTTTCCTCTTTCTCTGATTTCTTTATATCTCATATTCTTTCTCTTCCTTTCTTATATGTGTTATTTTCCCTTTACCCTCTTTCTTTGCTTCATTTTACATTTTTTTCTTTCCTCGTGTCGTTTTCTTCTTTACTTCCCTTCCCTTTTCCTTTCTCATTCTCCTTTATTTAACTTTCATACCACTCTCAGTACTTTATTTTTTCTTGTCTTACTCTGTATTTCGCTTCATTTACTTCTCTTCCATTCTCTCATTCTAGACCGTTTCATTCATGTCTTCTTTTCACTCGCCCTTAAAATAAGGATCCATTGAAAAATATTCTGTGAGTGCCCCTGTCTAGAGAGCAAATCTCTGTAACATCCCTAATCATTCATAAAATACCTGCAACTGCAGGGTTTTTAGAGAATTTGAATAGGTCAAGATGTAACCCCTTCTCATTATTTCCAGAAATATACGGCCTTGGAAGGGAGGGGGAAGATTCTGTGAAAACTTTCCCAGCGTACGTCGTGTGGGGGTTCTGGGATTAGAAGCCCCGCTGCGCAACCAGCCGCGTCCTTGCGACCTACAAAGGGTTTGCAGGTGCATTCCAGGAGCATTTATTTTCGTTCTGGAGTCTTGCTGGTTAAATTCTTTTGTTCTAATATGGCCGCCACCACGGTTTGCACGTAGAGCCTTCGTTTGCAATGAGTTCTGACAGGTGGAATCTAACACGAGAGATGAACAGCTAAAGCTGTTCGTACACGATCAAATGTTGTTTCTCCTCGAATTCATTCATTCTTTGTGAGCGTTCCTTCATCAAAATCATCATATCTTCACTCATCCTCATCTTCACTATTAACCAGAAGTTGCAGAAAAAGCGAAGTAAAATAACCCAAATCAATAATAATATTGATAATAATAATAAAAGTTTATAATTGATAGGTTGCCAAGATTAATATGTCTATTAATATTACTATTAAACTAGGTCAATAAAAATTATTATTATTGTTTTTTAATACGTGAACAGGTAAAAAGATGATATAACGGCATGTATTCAGTATTTAGGGCATGATAAAGTCACTAAAATTCGTAGAAAAACAGTTGTTCTACCAAAGAAATTAATTGAAAAAGATATTAATGGATTATTTAGAGAATACCAGAAATGTTGGTAGGTACAGTTAATGTGAAGTAAAGTCCCTGATGTTTTTTTCATGCGTGTTATTAGTAGTAGGTATAAATAAGCGCAGGCATTGTGAACCCAAAGCTGTATAATCACAATCTAATCCTTATCTTTATGTAAATTCTACGTAAATAAATCAACTTCATATTATACAACAGGAATCAAGTAATTTCTTATTTTGTTGTGGATTTGTGTTTCAAGATGAGGGTCCGAACCCCCTGGACACTTCACCAAATACACCGTTGGATATTCGTGCTACTAACGACGACTAATATATATATGCAATATAGACTATATCATTTCTTCCTTAATAATGCAGTGGTCGTGCGGAAAGAAACTCCTCCATTATTTTCATATTTCCTCCTCTTCGCTCTCTTTCTTTCTTGTTTCCTTGTTTTTGTATTTACCGAGGAGAGGACGTGGAACTTGTTTATGTTACATTCTTCTTACTTACAAGGGAGGTTATCTAAGTGTCCCCCTCCGATTTCCATAAAACTTGGCAGGTGTATAGAGGGGCCCAAAGGAAGAAATACGTGTTTGTGTTTCAGCTAAAAAACTGTTTTATGGGGCAACCCCCCCCCCTCCTCAAATGTCAAGATGAGGACAAATTGAAGTGGGGATCTGACCCCGAAACCACGTAAATATGGCATAGGAAGAACACGCACATATAATTGGAACACACAGAGCACAGAGCTGTGTTCGCCAGTGATATGCACTTCATATCTCAAGTGTCCCACTTGTGTATCTGCCAGTACTATTAGCACAGAACTTCAACCGCCATCGTCCTTCACGAAAGCACTTGCGTTTGGTACCGACAATCCTTCAGTTCTGTACTGTGCGTGTTCTTCCTATGCCATATTTACGTGGTTTCGGGGTCAGATCCCCACTTGCATTTCTCCTCATCTTGACATTTGAGGGGGGTTTTGCCGCCTAAAACAGTTTTTTAGCTGAAACACAGAAACGCGTATTTCTTCCTTTGGACCCCTCTATACACCTGCCAAGTTTCATGGAAATCGGAAGGGGACACTTAGATAACCTCCCTTGTTACTTGCATTCATTTATTCCTCTGTAGTTTTTGAACGTCTTGAGAAAATTGTTTCATATACTCCATCCTGACGTACCTGGTATTTTACTTTCAATTGAAGTTTTCATTATTCCCTCGCGTCTCAGGACATCCTGCATCTTCTCTGAACGATCGCTTCCCTTGCTATGTGTACGTCTCGAAACATGTTCATTTGTTACCTTGTCCGCTATATATAGCGTCTAGATATTTTGGGGATATATCGCCGATATCACGATACCGGAAAATATCGTATCTTATCGTCTGTGACGATATTTTCTTGACGATATATCGCGGTATCAAATTTTCGATATTGTCCATCCCTAAAAGCTTCCAGGAGCACCAAGAGATGATACTGCGATAAAGACCACTTTTTTTTTGGTCCGGAGGGGCTGGAATTTTAAAGGTGGAAAATACATAGCTGCTTTTTTTGGGGGGGGGCGTATAAACAATAGGGTAGAGCGGGGCTACTCCGCGCACGGGGCTTTTCCGCCCGAAATGAGAGGACAGTGTTACTGCGCAAACGCTATGCGCAGCGGAGAACTCGCCCCGATTTCAGTCGCAAACTTGGTGCATGTGCGATCAACATCCATTGTTTAGTTCCGGCTATCCGTTTTCTGTTTCAAGAAAACCAGGAGAATATATTGGTGAGGTACGTCATGTTCATTGTGTTGCTACCCTTCATAAAAACATGCTGCTTGTAACTTAGAAGCTAGCATCTGCAAATATTGATATATTCCGGTGAAAATCATTCTCTTAGTAAAATGTACGTTAGTGTATTTCCATGCACAAGAGATGGCGCGTTTCTTTATACACAGTTCTTCACATGGCGCGCGATTACAAATTTCTGTATTTGGGGCTATTCCGCTCGCAAAAAGAGGGGCTATTTCCACCCATATGCAAAGCCAAAGTTTTTTTATATTAATAATTTTATTACTTCATATAACTAAACATAGTGTTTCGTTCTTGCGTTTCAGATGTTACGGACGTACAAACGTAAAGGTTCGGGCAAAAAATGGACGGAGGAAGATATGAATCGAGCCATTTCCAGTTTACTAAATGGTCATGTAAGTATGAGAGGAGCAGCAGGTATTTTCAGAGTGCCTTATTCAACACTGAAGGATCGTGTTCATCTACATAAACGTCAGGAAGCATTAGGAGAAAAAGTAGTGTCTACATCAGTTGGCCACCCCACAGTTTCCAGTTTGGAGGAAGAAAAGGATTTTGTTTCCAGGTTAAAGAACTTGGCTGCAAGAGGGTTTGGGTGCATGTATCAAAATCTGCTAGCAAGGATTGATTTACAGGTTTTATGAAGAGAAATAGTGACATTTCGCCTATTAGGCCTACTAAACAGCGTCGAGGGAATAGTGAGTCAAGTGACGAGGTACTGCCAATCCAACTCGAATACGTTGACGAGCAAGATGCACCATACGGGTTCTGTGGAGTGATGTATTATTCTACGAAATCAAAATCAAAGGGTGACTGGATAAAGTGTGAAGAATATAGAACATGGTTTCACGAGGTGTGTTGGTTCTGTTGGCAGGAACAACTTCATTTGTGGCAAATGTTTGTAATACAAATCATGAAACATTTTGAGCGAAATAGCCCCATGTACCCCGCTCATTTTGAGATTTTCAATTTTTGCATCACTTTATGTTTTGTTTAAACAAAGCCGCAGTTTGAAAGATATTTTTAAAATTAGTTTTTGTATGCTTGAAGGGAATAATAAGGTGTGTTTTGCTCTTTGATCTTTACGATAACTCAATTTCTTTATTTCTTTAATAATGCCTTAAATTTGAAATGGGCGGAGTAACCCCGCTCTACCCTAAGGTATTTTGTATATTTATAACTTTCCACTCTCAAAAATGTCAATCACGGGTCATTTTAAGGTGGATTTGCATTTACCACTCTGTTTTTTTCGAATTCTTCTCTGCTTTTATTTGAAAATGTTGATTTTCTCATAATTTCGGTGGGGGCTGTAACCACCCCTTCTGCGTACGCCAGTGATAGAGACCGAGAGAGGCTTGTGCAAATCCAGACCACTGATTGGTTTCGTTTATTTGACTTTGCTTTTCTGCCACTTTTGGCTAATCGCGAAGTTGAGGATGAGTGATGATATGATGAGTTTGATGAAGGAACACTAAGAAAGAACGCCCGGGCCGGGATTCGAAGATGGGACTCTGGCGTCGTAGCGCTGTGATAAACACTCTGCCTTGGGGTTCACCTCATTATTATTATTATTATTACTACATCTGAGACACTTGGTTAGGACCTTCACCGAAATATAGTTCTGGATACGTACGTGCTACTACCAGTAATAATAATGTGGTGAATTTATCATTACCTTTAAGTCCCAGGCTGTGCCTAAGGATGCCTCAATGTGATTGCACCTTGCGGCAACCCTTTTCACCAGAAAAGCGATTCATTTGTATAAAGGAGAACAAGAGACGTGGGTGTTTTACTGCTTCCCATAAGAATACGCTGTGAGTCGTCTTCGACGGTTTCTTTTTTTGTGGGGAAAATCCCATAGCGAGAAGCCATTATTGACATACCATGCAAAACAAGAATGAAAAAAAGAAAAAGATCATTTGCCCCGACGCACCAAGTTAAGAGTTCTGAGAAGCGTAGAATTGAATTTGGACGCTCTGCGTGATTTCTACGCTTCCGCGGCGCAAACGGAAAACGCTCGGTCACGAAATTACTGCTTCCAGTTAAACGGGCGAGTTTTAATCCGAACGGAAGGAGGGGAAAAACGATTCGTTCCCGTCATTATTTTTCCCTCTAAATCTTCCCTAAAGGGGAAAAGAACTTCATGTTCCTTTTATGGGCATTGCTTGAAGTGAGCTTCTCAGGGTGGGAAACATAACAGGTGAGTCAATGAGACATTTCCAGCGTTCGTAAATTTTCGGTTAAAGATGCCGCCACCTGTCTCTGCAAAATTTTATCGATGATTTCTTCCGTTTCGAAAAACCGGTAAGGTGCTCCAAATTTTAAAATATTTTATCTATTTACAATTCCTCACGAACCCTTTTTTAAATTTCCTTCGTTGTCCTAAAGTGATGTTGTGTGTGCCATGATCATCGCTACTTAATAATATGTATACTGTTATCCCAATTTAATTTTTAAAAAGTCGTCCAGCAATTTACTTCTATGGGCTGCTGATATTACTATGATACAATTGTCTGGATATTTTAGGAAAGAAATTGTCGAAAATCATGTCTTGATAAATAGCTACATTTTATCACCATATCACAAGCTATTTTTGTTGTCAAGGCAACGTCAATGTTTCCAAACACATAAACGTTAAACAACTTATCGCAGATAAAGAAAAGTTAACATTGCACACTAATCAACATGCTCATTTGAAGTTTAACACAAATGAGAATGACATATTTCAAATTTCCAATGAAAACATAAGAAACATTGATTCATGCTGTAATTGTCAGAAACACACTTCTCGGTTGCTTGTCGACAATTCTCGAAATGTCGGTCCGAGTTCTTCTTTTGAATGGAGGCACAAGTGGTTCGGATCCCACTTTAAACTGTAGATCCAGTTTTAAGTGGACTTAAAACACCAAATCAATCAATGAATCTTTTGAATGGAGATCTTATTTTCCGAACCTCTCCAGATGACGAGCCTAGCTAGCGAGCCTACCAACATTGCAGAACGGGAGGAAAAGAGTTGGTGATTGGTTCCGGGTTAAAATGACGTCAGCTGCTCACTTATTGTTTGGTGGCTCGGGAGTCATGACTCGCTTCCAAGCTGCAGATGCATAAAAGCCAGAAATGTTACGAAGATAATCGTACTCTATCGAACACTATTCGGGAAAGAAACAGTACTTGGATAAGATTGAACAATTTTCTATTCACTAGTATTCAAGATAATTGTTTTCAAAATGTACTCCATAAGATTTACACAGGCTTCAGAGAATTATTTCTCCGATCTGAGGCATAATAAGACAAGAAGCTTCTTAAGGAATTAAAAAAAAATCCGATTGCGCTCTGCCATATGAAAAGGATAGACCTTGAGAGTTCATTCCGCTTGCGTTTGCAGGATTTTCGTTAATGGGAGGAGCTTAGTGCCTTCTTTCTTTTAGGAGCCTGTTCCTAACACACTGTGTGTCCCCAAATGTAGTCACCATCTATTTCAATAAAATATTTCCCATCTAATTCTTTTTTCGTTAACACATGAACAACACCAGTGGCACGGGAATGTTTTTAATAAGAGAGGATATATATTTAACTTCTGTATATATTCGTGACTCTGTGTCCGCGTGCGTGAAGGCCCGGGTGGAACGTGGTGGAAATAGCAACACTACAAGCAGTGTTGCCACAATCTCAGGACAAAATTTCCCTATTTCACCCAAATCAATAATATTTATAAGTAGACCCTTGTATTAGTAGTAGTATTTTCAGTGGCCCATTTTCGTATACGTTAAAAACGTTAACCAATGAAATCCCGACAAGACCAGATATTCCAGGTTCGAATTCTGGCCAGCCACGAATTTACAATTGTGCTTGTAACCCTACTTTAGAGGTAGGAAACGACGCAACGAAACCATACTTCATACTGAGTTTCCTCCGGACGGCGGAGTTTTGCAAGAAGGCAAGAATCACTAGTTCTCGCTAATAACTTGTCAATCATAGCTGAAGAATCGACGATCAATGTAATCGAATCGACTTTAAAAATGATCGATTAATGAGTTCAATTAATCGATTAAAATATACCGATTAATAAGTTCGATTAATCGATTAAAATGATCGATTGATGGGTTCGATTAATCGATTAAAATTGATCGATTAATCTATTAAATCGATAGAGGCTCATGCTCAAAGATGTAGCAGCAAAATATTATGGACAAGAATCTTGACCCTAACATAGTCTGTACTGTGAAAATATTGAGCCTGAAATTTATGAATCTTTCATCGAATTTCCCTTCTCCCTTAAAATTCGGTTCGAATTTCCCTGCAAAGGAGGGACATTTACCCTCATGTGGCAACACTGACTATAAGAGCGTGTATTACTCACTGGATCACCACAGACGGGAAATTGAAAAATGAATAATTTTCAAGACTGAAATTCGGGGAAAGTAACGGGGCAGTTGCTGCGGTGGGTGGTTTCGTGGAAGATAGTATTCTGGAAACATCAAGAGTCATCAATGAATCCCGTGCTTGAATGGAAAGAAGTCGATGGCGGTTACGAAAAAAGGTGTGTGTGTTGGGGGGGAGGGGGCTCTCTCTCACATACTAGGCGGCCTTGAGGAGGTCTTTTTGGTAGTATTGAAGCCTGGAGACAGTCACGGAAACGAAAACGGTGCAATTATATGTTTTCCTGTCCTGTGTGGATTTGCCGACATGTCTGAAACCGCAAAATGCCACGGCGGTAGAAGGTTGGGCAGTTCTCGAAGGTTGCTGTGATCAGGGTGGTCTCTGTATCTCTCTCTCTCTCTTCATAGGCCACCTTGCTCCTTCGTGATTGCTTCTCTTTCTTTATGATTGCTCGAAAACGGCGGTCTTCTTCTTCTTCGTCTTCCAGAGCGGCCTTCCTTTGTTGCGACTGCCATTGTTTCTCCTCCTCGACAATGCCCAAGAGGTGAACAAACCAGTGAGCTTTACTATTTTAGGGTGTTTTTCGAGAGAAACGATTGTGGAGGCTTGGGGGACAGGATATGCCGTCATGATTATTGGAAATGAGGGAATATGGCCACCTTGATACTAAATTGCTAATAATTAATAGATTTGTTGAAATAAAAATAAATGTCATATTGCAAAATGAAGATCAGTCTTTGCACTGTATCTCGTAGTGATCACCAATGAAAATCTCTTTCTGTAAAGGAACGGTGGGAATATGGCCACCTTAACACTAAATTGCTAATAATTAATAGATTTGTTTAAATAAAATAAGTATCATATTGCAAAATAAAGATCAGTCCTTGCACTGTATCTCGTAGTGCACTTGAGGAAAATATCTTTCTATAAAGGAACGACAAATGCAAAAAAAACAAAAGGTTTACAAAGCCTTTATTACCTCCACTGTTGAGGGTAATATAAGCACACTGTTGGACAATATGGACAATTATGTTTGTTGAATACATTTAACGATACATACACTTAACAATTAGTCACGAGATATCACTGAATAGTGGCGGCGATTGGGTTCCAAAACTGGGGGGGTGGGGCAAGATGTCAAAACTGGGGAGCAAGGACAGTTGACTATCTTTTCGTACATATGGTTTAGCATAGTGTAAAGGCAAAAGTGGCAAAAACTGGGGGGCGGGAGCAACTGCCCCTCTCGCCCGCCATAATCGCCGCCACTGCATATAAAAGTGAAGTTCTCTCGGCACATCAACCAGGTGATTTTCGGAGTGATGTTAGCTCTCGAAAGCTCGGAAGCCTATCCGGAAATCACCTGGTTGATATTCCGAGAAAACCTCTTCATCATTCGCTTCCAGGAAAGCTTCAAGAATTATTTTACAAATGTTCTGGAGTTCTCATCCTCCTTACAAGTAGGGCAGATGAAACTTAATTCTTCCTTCATACCAGCATAATGATTATGACACCACAAAGACAAACCCATTCCTCACCTTGAAGTCTTCATGATACCAACGTTTCCATGCTAGACACCAGGGTGGATAAAAATAATGATTTTCATTTTTAAATCATTTTTCATGATTCTTTTATTTAAATCGGATTTTTTTTATATTTAAATCGATTTTTTATATATATTTTTAAAAAGAAAACACGCTTAAATTGCTTGTATAGTTTTTGGTACCATACATATAGATATGTTTTTTTATATAGAAAGTATTTTTCTAGTAAACGGCTCTATACAATATTCGAACACTTTGATTAAAGCAAATAAAAAAAGTAAATAAACACTAAATATACATTTTTCTGTTTCTGATACTGTATAGCTACACGAATCTACTATGGAAATGTTTGTTGAGTGTCTTAATGAAACTATAATAATCTTAGTAACTTTTCTTCCAGTGAAAATAAAACGTTCTGGATGTACTTTATAATTGTAAATTAAGATATTTTTTAAAGTATTTGCAGTTGAATTTTGGAATTTTGTTTAATGATAGTTTGCAAAGTATCAGCTGGCATGTTTATTTACAGTTTAATTATAATGACACTATTTTACGATTTAATATGATTAGTATTTTGTATATTTGTCTACACAAAATGTTTCCAATTTTTGCCTATATAAAGTATTGAATTTTTAATCAAGAGAAACTTAAGGATATTTTCAGTTTACATATTACATTTTCTTTCGTATGAGCTTTACTCCATCAGTATATATATATTTTGTATCCTTTATTTTCCTTTCTTAGAGCCTAATAAACACCATTAAATGATTACGAGATTAATGTACTTTCACCAAAAGTGATTCTGATATTTACAAAATCCTTATGCATGTACATTATCTATAAATTATTTATTTAAAGTGATTTAAATCAGCGATTTTTTCAAAGAAATCA
Organism: Lepisma saccharinum; assembly: GCF_977018435.1. Lineage (NCBI taxonomy): Eukaryota > Metazoa > Arthropoda > Insecta > Zygentoma > Lepismatidae > Lepisma > Lepisma saccharinum. The sequence continues at coordinate 50,854,451 of NC_139233.1, forward strand.
CCTGATTTAAATCAACCCACCTTGCTAGACACTCACTGTTGTCGTTAGATGCAACCGCGGATGGAATATGGTGTGAACTTCTTATGTATCGTGAAGGGCCATTATAGAATTATTTTTGACTGCAGAAAGCTCTTCTGAAGAAGTAAGCTCTCTTGCTTGTCTTACTCTGATTAAAGGTGTCCTGTGTTCCAGGAGTTGCAAATTCCAATGAGATCTTGAGCTGGATGAAGTGTTGTCAGACTGTTTCATGAGGGATAGATTGGAGTGATAATGCGTCATTATTCTCTGATGTGATCAGCACCAACCTCCTGCCACCTTTTACACTATTTATTAGAGGCTGGATGAACCCCATAGGCGCCATATACAGGAATATGGTCTGAAAACTATCCACCTGAAATCCGGAATCGAACCAAGGTCAGCCCCGTGGCAGGCAGACGCACTACCGACTGGACCAAGAACACGCATGTGTATGTGTAAAATGAGAAAACAGCCGAAATGCTAGTTTTATATTATTTCCTTCCAGTTAATGTTCATAATAATGAAGATGTGAATTTTCCTTCCCTCTGCCAAAATATTGGATTACCTTGCAAATACCAATATTCATTTCTTGTTTGCAATTATGGATACTACCGTCCTCTCCAAACCGAGAAGTTTAAATCACACACACTGGGGAGAGGGGTAGAGGAATTGTTCATTTTCCGCTTTTCCTCTGCGGGTTATTAGATGACAGAGATTGTGAAATAGAAATTCCAGAACGGAGTGTCTTTTGGTTTTGGTCTTCGTAGTTATGCAGGTATCCTGTTGAGAAATTTACAGAGTGATGAAATATTTGACAGATGATTCATAAACGTGTTTGGATGTAATATAACGAGTGCATTGTCGCAGGTGAATAATAGCCTACTAATTACCACTGCTAAAACATCATAGGCCGCGGCGTTCTAGGGGTCCTGACTGGGTGCAGAGTCGGGTGTCCTGTACATTTCATTTGCTAAAGCTGTGTCCATAGTGGTTTCAGCTCTTATTATTATTATTATTATTATTATTACTTTAATATGCATGTGTGTTGTGTGTGTGTGTATGAGATCCTTGTTCCAAACTAAATAATTCTCAACATTCCCCCTGTAGGGTATTTACATGGGCAACAGCAACACAGTGAGTTAAAGGTTCGGCTAGAGTCCCCATGCCTCCTCGATGGCTACACCTTTGCTCGAACACAGTAACGTATTCTCCATGTTACCGCGTTTACCGCTGCTAAACCAACTTCTTTCGTATGTATTTTTTATATATTTAGTTTTATATAAAGTTTTTATTTATTTTATTTATTTATTTACTTAAAGTTTTAGATACAGTAATGAAAGACCATTTTATACTGAAACTGTAGCAACAAGAAAAAAAATAAAAATAACAACAACGAATCAAGACAATACAAGATGGCAGACAAAAGAAAAGAAATAAATTGTTGCATGTACATTCTTAGTGATTGTCGGAAACTGTGTTCTGACAAGAAAATATCAACATTTACAGGCAGGTTATTATACAGGGTGGCGCACGAAATGAAACCCCATTTGTTTTTAGTGTAAAAACTTTAGTAAGCAACATTTTTAAAAAAAACATACATTGCAGTGAACATAGCAATGTGGAAAAATGTTTCAATGCAAAACATGCTCAATATGACCACCATTGCACTGCACAACTGTAGTCAAACGAACAGTTAGGTTATTGATCACCCTCCAACACATGTCTTCTGTAATTTCAGTGAAAGCTTGCGTAATTAATGTTCTCAAATCCATCAGATTTTCTGGATGTTTTGGAAAAATCCTTTCCTTCAGGAATCCCCACAGGAAATAGTCACAGGGATTAAGGTCTGGACTATTGGGAGGCCAATACTGACCACCATTAAAGCGTTCTGGAGACCTGTTTGAAATGACGCGGAAGTTGAAGATCTCGTGCAAGAAATCCAAGACCACATTGGCAGTATGCGGTCTTGCACCATCCTGCATAAACCATTGTGTGTTAAATGACAAATCCTTCACAAGAAGCTGAGGAATAAATTGAATACGAAGCATGTCCAGGTAACGCTCACTGTTAACATTTTCATCGAAAAAGAATGGTCCAATAAGTCCATGCGTTGAAATAGCGGCCCACATTGTAATCCTGGGAGAATGGCTTTCCTTTTGATGGAGCACTTGCGGATTGTCGGTAGCCCAAAATCGCATATTTTGTCTATTCACCACTCCGTCCAAGTGAAAGTGAGCCTCATCCGAAAACCACGTATTGTTGATAACACCCATATGTCCCTCAGCCCATTCAGCGAATACCAGTCTCCGCTGAATCTTTTCTGGTGTCAGTCTCTGCACAACTGTTATTTTATAGGGGTCCAGGTGAAGATCACTTATGAGAATTCTTTGCAGAGAGCGTCTCGATATACCCAGTTGGGTAGCTGCTTTTCTACAGGACTCACTGGGGCTTCTTTGCATAGCGACCCGTACACTTTCGATGTTTTCCGGCGTACGGACACTATTCACTCGCGGCCGTTTCGGTTCCAGTAAAGTCCCTTGAACCCGCAATTGTTCATGGAGTTTGTGAATTGTTCACTTGCTTGGAGCCCAACGTGTGTTGAATTGGGCGCGGAAACGTCTCTGTGCACCAACAATGCTTTTGGTTTCAGCGAACAACAACACTATTGCTGCACGATGTTCTGGCGTGATCCTTCCTTTGTCAGCCATGCCGCTACACTGGACTGCTAGCGCCACGGTGAAGATTCAGTGAACTACAGCCTCTGGCAGTAAATCTCCATGGATTAAGGTTTCCTAGGAAAAAAATATTTTAAAATTAATACATAAATATTAATTTCATTCAAAAAGTAAATGGGGCATCATTTCGTGCGCCACCCTGTATAAGTGAGGGAGCCTATAGTAAAGAGGCCGCTGTAGGAGAGAGAGCCTTGTAGCGGGAATGTGAAAGAGCTTTATGTTGAGGGTTGGCCGTGCGGGTACTCGTAGATGAAATTGGTTGACAAGGAATTCAGTTTTAATTTTGCCATTAATGATTTTCTGCAAAAATTTCATGTCTGCTAGTTCGTGACGAGTTTGTGGTGACTGAATGTTCAAAGTAGACATAATATCTGTTTTATGGAGGTGTCTGAGAGAAGGTATTCTATGGCAAGCAATGGCGAGGAAAAAGATGAGGACAGAATCAAGCCTGGAGAGATTAGTTTTAGAAGCCATAGTCCAGATGGGAGATCAGTATTCAAGAATGGCAGAGATAAAGGATTTGAAAAATATGCTAATGGCTGATTGGTTTTGGATTTCAGGGAACCTATACAGAATGCCAAGGAGACGCATGGCTCGTTTAGTAGTATGAGAAATCGCTCATTATATACTTTGCAAACTTTTAAAACAAGCTTTTAAACCCGAATTTAAGTAAATTATGTAAAAAAAAACAACCTCAAAGACTGGTTCATGTATGCCACTGATCGTTCTCCATTGAACCATTTTGACGAGGCAGTTTCTTCCCCGATTGTATGCGGAAAGGACGAGGGAGCCGAAGAGAAAGTGTGGGGGTGGCTATTTAAAAACACAACCTGACATCGCTAGGAACAGCACCAGGTCAAATTTTCCGGATACGCCACTGATCAAACGCTGTAAAGCCGCCAGATTGTCTGCCATTCAAAGAAACACAAGAGCGTCGTAACCTTGTTCCTCGAGCACCTTCTTCCTCTGCTCATACTCAATGGCCATTGATTGCTCTTCAGGAAGTGTTTGCACAGCTTCTGCGGTTGCACAATTGTGTGGCTACATTGCGATTCCTCTGTTTGCATAAACCGACCTTCGTGCATTCCTGCCGTTTCTTTCATGTGAATGAAATACAAATCACAAAATATTGCAGAACTTTTGCACACGGAAACTTCGCACGCAACAGGTGGGAAATTACGCAGGATTCTGTTCTGAAATGGGCAGAATCAATAATGTGTGACTCTCACTCTGTTTGAGTGTCTTTCTTGTGCTTGTGCGTTTACTATTTCAGTATTTCCTTTTTCAAACCGGCAAGGAATAAAGGAAAACGCATGGTATATTATGAATGAATATGTGCGAGAATAGAGGAAGAAGCGTGGGAATATTGTAGTCTTCATGCTCTTGAATGAGCCAGTCCATTGCAAAATAGGCATCTTTGTTTCATTTCGGAAAAGTCAAGCAGAAGTTGAAAATATTCTGTTTTCAATATGCCACTGTTTTATATAAACAGGATTAGTATTTTTTTTTTTTTACATGTACCCGTAAGCATGTGTATTCTACTTCATACTGCATTGATGTGGCTGAAAGTTGCAGTGTTACATATTTATGCCAATGCTTAACTAACGTTCAAAACAATACGTGTGTGTGTGTGTGTGTGTGTGTGAGCGGCTTAAGGGTCGGACGACCCAAGCTGAAGCGATTGCCCGGGGCACCGCCAAATCCTTATTTCTGATTACATAAATGTGGATATTTGTTTTATAAATAGTTGGATTTCTGTAGAGAAAACTTAATTGAAGTTACTTCTCAATGACAAATGTATATTGCAAAATCATGTATCAATTTAAACTAAGAGACTACTGTTCTGTTACCCGTATTTTGATATCAGCCTACAATATACGCGTTCTTTGACATTGAAATTGAATAAACAAGGCTATTATTTGTCGTCGATAAAACCGGAAATATACCTTACAACACTTTTTTTTATTGGTTGTAGTGTGATCAGGGTGTAGAAAGTTGAGGCGGAGGTGACAGGGTGGACAGTTGGGGTGCCAAAACTCGACCTCGCCAGGATGAAAATTTTATCTTTGGCCTTCCTCTTTTATGTAAATATGTGTGAAGATATCAAACTCCTTAAAGGATTGTAGGAATAAGTATTATAAACCGATTATAATAATCAAATTCTCAGTCAAAAGTTACATGTAAAGTACGAGTATTATGTTGTATATACATAATCACAGTAGTGTAATGAATTTCATGTCCAGCTAATAAAGTTCGATTTACCCTGATATATATGTTTTGTTGTCAAAGCTAGTTATTGCACCAATATGGCGGACGTCCGCTTGGAACATACCAATGTGGTTCCCCTAAGCCTAACCTGTTTCTATCATGATGAATTGTACCCAGCCTAACTCCTTTACTTTTTATAGGGGGTGTTAAGGGAGTTTTGAATCACCCTGTAGGCCCTTGTATGTGACTTGGTTAACATGTGATCAAGAATTACACACATACACACACACACACACGTTATTTATGTGTATATACTTATATATATAATGTGTGTGTGTGTGTGTGTGAAGGCAGGTAGGTAGAGGGGGTCTTTGGTAATATTTTGCGTGGGGGCCGAAGATTTGTAGAATGTATAAAACCCCTTCTGTTCTACTACCCATATTGCTACCAAAGATCATGCAAATAAACCATGCTCTGACCGCTCTATTAGCGAAGTCAATAAACAAGTAAAAATGGCTTCTGAAAAATCCAATTGGTTGTTGGAATGGCAGTGGTGAAGAATTTAGCGCGTAAGAATACAGTGAATATAATAAAGGTACATTACTCAAAATAGCAGCTATATTGAAGATGTCAGACCTTATATTAAGAGCTGTGCAGCTACGATCACTATATTCATGCGCGAAATAACACATAGGAAAGAAACTAGTTCTCAGATGCCACGTGTCTATGTTTACATTAACTTTGTTCTTGCAGTGGATGGAGAATAGATCAATAGATGGCCTATCCCCTCATGCTGGATAAAAAAATTATGAGTGGTAAGGAACGATTGGTAATTCGAACAATGTTTTGTTTGTGATCGGAAAATAAAAATTATGGCACGCGGGACACATCCGACCCTTCATGGCTTTTCCCCTAGGTCCGCCTTAGAATTTATGAAACTGAATTTAGTTTGTTTGTAGGTATATTGTGCATTACGGCTCGCCACCAATGGTTGAAGTACTTATGGCGAAACAACATATCGCGAGGCTCTGGGCGAGGTTAGATTGCGAGGCCCTCATCCGTTCTTTCAATTTGAAATCTCAATGTGAATGGATACAAAATCTTCAGGAATACGTCAGAGTAAATTATCATATTTAAATAATAATAATAATAAATCACTGACGAAAATGATATTTAATAATTTTATTCACCCTAAAAATGTCTTTCTATGTTTTCCGGGAGCTAAAATCTTAAGCTGCAGGAAGGAAGGAAGAACTGCTAATATTATCCATGTCCTCCTTGAGTTGAAAACAACATCTAAATGCCTCACATTTGCTTCGCGGCAGATGGAGGTGCTTTATTCTTGACATATTAAAATCAGGAATGCAAGGTCAAGAGAAAGAAGAAAAGTTAAGAGAAAGTGGTTTTTATTCAAGAAAAGAACATACAGGTCAAAAATGTTATCGTGAATTCTTGCGTAAATGTTTCATATGAGAAATACGACAATAATTTTTACTTTTTTCTGGCAACCTGCCTGCTTGTATGTTATGCCCCTGATTTGACGTATTCATTCAAATTATAACGTTTAACTAGAATTTAATTTATTGACCACAAAAATCAGCCTTTTTCATATTTTATCACTTCTATTTAATACATTTTTCGGATCAACCCCATGGGACGCGAGGCCCCGGGCAGTCGCCCACTTCGCCCACCCCTTGCTACGCCACTATATGGAGGAAGAGTGAACACAAATGGTGGCATTCCTTCCAAGTGGCTAGTACTCGAAAACTTGAAACAGCAGCATGATGCAACATTATTGGTTTTCAAACTGCCTTGCTTCTTGGAATCCATTCAAATGAACGTTGAGTCAGTAGCATTCCTTCATATTGACCAACCGGCACAAACTTCCTTTGTTCTTCAAGCAAGACAAGTGAAATCTGGTAGAGCTACTCGAAGACAAAGGTATATAATTTTATGTGTTAATAGAATCATTCCTGTAACATCTCTCAAAAATTCTGTATTGGCAGCTTCGAAGCGAGTCGTAACTCTCGAGGCCTCCAATCAGCAAGTGAGCCTTTGACGTCATCTCAAGTCAGCACCTATCTTATTCACGATTTGCACTATATGGGTAGGCTCGCTATATAGAGTCGTGGAGCCAGGTGGAGATGTTCCGACAATAATAATCTGGCCCTACACAAAAATGAAAGTTTGTTTGGAAAAAACAAAAACAGTTTCTGGTAACTAAACATTTGTTTAAACAAGCGACAGACAAGTAATTACTCACCAGAACCAAATTATTTTAGTAATCGTGCACATGTGTTTAGAGTTACCATTTAAATTTAGTAAAGAATACTAATTTTTTTGCTTATGATTGCAGCTAAGCTTAAGCAAACGTGATTTGTAAATTCAAACAGATCAATTTTTTTGTGTATCCACGAATCTCGCATCGAATTTGTAGAAGTTACTTGTGGAGCTGAGTTTGACTAAAAATGTTCGACCTCGAAGTGATTGCGATGATTAAACAACTGTACTAACAATAATAACACACATTATTATTATTATTATTAGTATTATTATTATTATTATAATCTCTTACATGGATATGTGATAGTCTTTAATGACTAGGCTGAGGATTCTCCGTAAATACTCCTTCTTGTTCCTTGGCCAGAATCTCTAGGTTTTTAAGTTTCAGGCCATTTCTAAAAGAGTTTTATGGTGCTTGTTATTGCTTCTTTCAATTTCTGTTCAGGAAAACACCTTTTGAGTGCCTGAAATGAGAAAGTGATGAAAAATATTTAAAGTCAGGCACGTATCTAGAAGTATATTTCGGGGGGGGGGGGTGTCTGAACCAAGTGTCTCAGGAATAATAATAATAACGATAATAATATGTTTTAATTAAAATAATTACATTGTAATTATATTAAATTAATACTAATTAAAATATATAAATTAACTAATATTATATTATTATTACATGAATAGGTAAAAAGACGGAAAAATAGAGATGACAACACGTATTCATTATCTAGCTTACCTGTAGTTAAGATCGGCATAATTTGTATAAAAACAAGTGCCCTGGTAAAGAAATTAATATCAACTAGATGAAGAAGTGAATATATATTGAATAAAATAAAAGGATGTTAGATCCAGTTGGCGAAAAGAAAGTTCGTGAGTAATATTTTATGCATATTATTATAAATAATAGTGTGCAAACAGAAATCTTTTGTACTGTCCTTCAAAGCCGTGTGATCACAATATAATCCATGCCTTCCAATAAGTTCAGAGGAAGTTAACAGCCATCGATTATACAACAAATGCTAAGCTCGTATATTTTCATTATTTAATTTTAGGACTTGGAAAATCTTTTGGGAGGGTTAGGACCCGCTGAACACCTATGACGGTATCAGAATGAGTACCATCATAAAGTGAAAAATAAAATAATTTTATTACTCGAATTTTTCGATTTGAGCTCGTATTTGGTGATTTGTATTTGTACAAAATTAATTTGCATCACTTTGGCTTTGTTCTTATTTAAGTACATATCCAAACTTCACGTGTTTACAATATTTTTATAATTTAGCGATGTAATTTGGTTTGTGATCAATGATATGCTTACCGAAAATTGCCAATTTATGCATAATTGCACATATGTTTGGTCTCAATAGCTTTTATTTGCTCTTTCATAAGTATTTGGGCACAAACATGTATTTAAAACATATTACTAGCATGTACAAATCATTTGAAATTGATTTTGGTTGATTTTCGACATTAAACTTACGGTTTGCTAAAAGAAGCGCCTTGAAGAGTAATCCCAGAGTTGAGAAGTAATCCTAAACTTGGACGCATAGCCAACTCGCATAAAGGGAAAAATCCAACTTGTGAGTAAATAACCTTTTTCCCACCAAAATTGTAAAACTTAAAATAACGGTAAAAGATGAAAATAAAATACGTAAACATGTAAAAGAATATTGTAATAACTATTTTATTGTATCTAATTTATTTTACAAGCGTTTTCATGCATATTAACTGTACAATTCTGAAATTGTCATTTGAAAAGTATTCGCAAGTTTGTATTCTGTGAAAAAAGTTGTAACAGTGTGAGTTCGGATACACTGCTTCATCTTTAAGATCACCTGGACTAGAATGAAGTCGCTAAAAAGTTTCGGAAACTGAAATTGGAACTTTTAAAATATAACATGAAGATTTGTGGATATGACGTGATATAGCAGCGCAGATAAGTATAATATTCGATTGTAACGACTGAAATTGCGTCGCAAAATGCTTAAAAGGTCCAAAGGACATTAAATTTGTGACCCGATGGTTTCACGTAAAATGGCAGCCATCTTCTCTTTGTGTGGAATCATGAGATAAGTATCTTACATGCATGTACCTACATTAGTGAAAGGCCTATATTTGCAAATATATAAAAAGTGTGCACTCTGAATGTGAAAAGTCGATTGAACGTATAAATACACATAATTTGTATTTGATTCTAAGCTGATAATCGAGCGTTTGGTTCCGATTGTCACCATAAAGATCTACGCAAGGACGGAAATAATTTTCTCAATAATAAATGACTTAATGTGACAAACTTGAAGATAAACCTGTAAAATGCAAACAGGTTAATGCAAAACAATATTTATGCTTCAATATATACATATATATATATAAAACGTGTATTGAATTTATGTAAGAACTTGTTAAACTCAGTTGTTTAATTTTGTTTAAATATATAGTGCATTAATACTCGATGTTGGTAATTTTCCTTATGCACTCAAAGTGAATATATATTCGTGCCAGTAATTTTACAAGATATATAAAAGTTAAAATTGAACTTCTTATATTTTATCATCGAAAGATTTGAAACTAATTTTTTCTTTATTTCATATAAATGTGAATTTGATCTCGACCGTATAGTTCTTAATCCGAGGTAAAAAGGTCTCGAGATACTAGATATATGAGACTCATCTTTAGTCTCAGTCATTATTAAAATAACTGAAACTTATTTTTGTGCTTATTAAGGTATTTTCAAAGTCGATATTTGAACTCGAGATACTAGATTAGTGAGACTCATTTATGTCTCTTAAGTGATAGGAGGAAGTATAATATTTAATTTGAGTAATTTTGTGATTATCTAGTAAGTCTGTTTTCATATCTCAACAATGACACAAGCTGTTGAGGGAAATTTCACACTGGCGGACATTGTGGGGTTAATAAATGCTCAAAATAGTGTGCAAGCAGAACAAAATGGTGAAATCAAGGCTGCTCTGCATGCACAAAATAGTAAAATTGACACTGCTTTGCAAGAGCAAGCAGAACATAATACTAAACTAGACACTGCTTTGCAGGTACATAGTAGTAAATTAGACACTGCTTTGCAGATACATAATAACAAAATTGACACTGCTTTGCAAGTGCAAGCAGAACAAAACAAAAAGGTAGACACAGCTTTGCATGCATTGGCAGAAGCAAATAAGGATCATACCAAGGAGTTTAAAGATCTTAAAATGGATATAGGTCAATTTAGAAATGAATGTATGCTTAGGTATGAGAAAGTAGAGAAAGATTTGCATGCTCTGGACAAGAAAATGAAAGTAGAATTAGTATCGTTAGCAGAGGATGTCGATAACAAAATCGAGAGTGTAATAGAAGATCTGTCAAGGCAATTTGACACAAAGCTTGATAGATGCTTTAGAGCTTGTGAAGAGAATGATATGTCTTTGTGTACTGTTAGGAAGGATTTAGGGCAGGTTCATTCTGCACTAGATCAATTACAGTTTAATAGACCGTTAGTGAATAAGATAGCTAGGGGTGATCAGCTTGATAAGAGCGATGTTGATTATGAATCCGATGTCCGAAGCCAAGTCATTCTGTCATCCAAAATTCCACCCAATGTTAATAATCGTAGTGAAGATGAGAGTAATGTACAATATGTTAAGGTAGCTCCAAATAGTGACATGTTGAATGATGGTGCAGTTACTTGTTTAAATGTTAACATTAGAAAGGCTATGTCACTGATCGAGTCTAGTCTAACAACCATGGTCAATAATGTAATGACTCCGGTTACAGTCAGAAAAAATATGACATCAAAGAATGTAAATGTGAATTCAATGCAGGGTGATTTTCATGAGCTTGATGCTAGACAGGTTGATTTAAATCATGAAAGCCATGAAGGTGTAAGTAGACCTAGTGTTGGTTACGTTCCGCATGACTACGGTAAATGCACGCATCGTTCTGGTGCAATTTCTGATTCGGAAACTGATTGTGAGGTCAACTCCGTTCATGATAGTACATGCGTAGATAATGGTCCGTATTGTAATACTAGACTGGCTAATAAGCGAAATAAGTTAAAACGTGACAGGTTAACTAGTAGGGTTGGACAATATGTAAGTAATACTCCTCAGATAACTCCTCCGGCAAATGTTCCAAATGTTAAACATTCGGAAGTTGATCCGTCGAGAGATACTTCAAAGGTTAGGTATAAGCCAATAATTAAACCACAAGATTTGAGGCACTTCCGTCATTTTGATGGTGTTTCTGTAGACATTATACCATCTGAATTTTTAGAAAATGTAGAGGAAAACCTGGAAATTTACAATATTCATGAGAGTGAATATATGAGTTATTTACCTAAATTACTCACTGATTGTGCGCGTACCTGGTACGTTGAAAATAAATTAAAGTTTAAGTCTTATGCTGAGTTTAAGACAGATTTCTTATCCTATTATCAAAACGATAGGTGGAAATCTGTAAATTTAACTAAAGTTCTAAATTCACCTTATGACAAAGACAGCAAGGAGAACTTATTGCAGTTTGCGAATAAGAATTACAAAAAATTGAAATCCATACAACCACATGCTCACGAAGCACATCTTATTGCTCAGTTATCTTCGTTGTTACCTTATAAAATAAGTGAACACTTGGTGGTGAATAATATTCACACACTGAGACAAACTCTGCAGGCTATAGAAAATTTTCAATCTTTAAAAAATAATTCAACTAGGTATATGGATTCTAGTAGAACTTATGGTAGCCAAAAGAACAAATCGAAGGTAGCTAATGTGTCTATGTTTAAGGAGCAAAATGACCGAAGTATGTCTAACAGAAATGGGTTAAGAAACTTAAGGTCTAATAATGAGGTTGGATCTGCTCGTAAATCCTATGCTAATGGTAGGACATGGGTAAGAAATGATCAGATTTCTAGAAATGTAAATATGGGTTCGAGGCAGGAAAACTCTTAGATGCTCCTGATACAGGAGGTGTCTTGAGCATCAAAACGGTTGAAAATCCTCCTTTTCCTAAAGCTCAATATAACGCTCACTCAAGCGAAATAAATAATAATCATCATTGCGATTTAGATGAGTTTGTTCCCAAGTTAGGAGATCATCAACTACTTGGTGACAGTATGTTAGTTAGGTATGCTAACAGTATTTTGGGTTACAAATGGAATACGAATGAATCTGCTTCCAGATTCATAGGTTTGTGTGTCTCGGGACAAACCATTGATGATTTGCATAGGCGTGTATCAAATGCTAAGAAACTCTCGGACAAAATATTGGTCATGATAGGTACCAATGATTTAATTAGGAAACGCAGCTTCGAACAAATGCAAGTGTCTTTCAGCAAACTCTTGAATACGTTGAAATCTAGATGTGCTGAAATTACGATACTATGTTTGCCACCTCTTCCTAAATATATGTCATCTCCTAATGAACATTTGTGGCAGACATGGAATAATTTCAATCTGTATTTGATGTCACTACACGACGAGTTTAAAATAAAAGTATACAATATAGCACCTTTATTCTTCTTGGAGAATGACCGCATAGATAACTCCTTGTACCAGAAATTCCTTGGTCACCCGTCCAGAGGTAGAGTAGATATGGTACATTGGAATTATGCGGGAATGACTAAGGTTAAACAGTTTTTGTATAGTATGGGTTTTGGTAATACACCAAGCACATCAAGTGATAAAGTGAGTAAAGAACTAAAGGTACAAGCTACTATACACAATGTCAACGTTGGTCATTTTAGGGATGCAAATAGCATTGATAGTTATCCCGATGAGGATAAGGTTTTGTCCTTGCGGGAAAACTAACAAGCGACCTTTGTTTTAAAGTGGGTGATGAAGGTCAAGTTAATAATCCCACTATTGATAGCATGAATTTAGGTAAATGGGAAGAATTGCATAACAGTGATGGGCATGGATCAAAAGAAATTCCAACACCAATTAATGCTCTCAACGGTAACACACTTACTGCAAAATTAAAAGTTTTAATATTTGATAAATTTTATGCTGCTCTCTGCGACACTGGCGCAGAAATTAGTCTGCTTTCTAATACTGTTTGGAAAGAAATTAATATTAAGGCCAGTAGACCCAGACTCACACCTGCGGATAATGTGAGATTGGTGGATTTTTCTGGTAATAAGAAAACCAAAGTATTAGGTATGGTTAAACTGATAATTCAAATTAGTAATTTACAATGTTATGTTCAGTTTTTGGTGGTTCACAATTTACAAGTGGATATCATTTTGGGATTAGATGTGTTATATGCACTTCAAGCATCATTAAATTTTAAAAATCAAACAATAACATGTGGCTCCGATGAAGAACGCACTTTCGCGCGTTTCATGCCAATAATTGAAGATGGCAATAATTTGTCTTATTTTGAGTGTTCTCATGTCAGTAATTATAATGGCTTGGAGGATAAGTCCAAGTTCAACCTACATAAGTTTGAAGAGTACATGAACAAGGCGGATTCGCTAACAAACGAACAAAAAACTTTGTTCATAGAGTTACTACTCCAATATCAAGAAATATTTTCTAATAAGCCTGGTTTGTGTAACGATTACGTTCACAAAATGGTTTTAGATACAGATCTACCTATAGTAGGCAAAAATTATCCTATACCTTTTGCTTATAGAGATCAAGTACGTGAACAAATAAAAATCATGCTTGATTGGGATGTTATTGAGTTGTCTAATTCAGAATATCTGTCTCCACTTTTAGTAGTTCCTAAATCTGGGGGAGGTATCCGTTTATATGTTGATCTCAAAAGAGTGAACCAACATGTTAAGCTTATTAAGTGCATCAATGTCACACTCTAGAAACAGTTGTTAATTGAACTGTATTAACCCATAACATCTCGCTTATTTGTCTAAGGTACAAATTAATCAAGTTTTAGTCAATAACACCTAGGGATTGGTACCAAAAATCCAAATGCTAATTTTAATGTGAATTATTTTGAGTAATTTGATTTCATAAGCTGAATCAAGTACTCACGGTTTGTTGCAAAAGGTAAGCAAAGAGATCCATGAGTTGATCCGAGCTTGTTGCACATGCTGACATGCCATAGAGCATAAAAACTTGGGGTAGGTTCACGTAAAAGGCAATAAGTAAGTCCTATAGTGCCACTCAAGAAACTGAATATGAAAAATGTTATTAATATTTTTTGTCAATATTATTGAGCAGTAACCATTTTATTATAAGTGGCGAAGATTGACAAAAAACTTAATATGAAAAGTGTATAATTTTATTAGCATAGGATATTGGATGGTACATTTTCATCACAAGTTGAAATCTCACTCAAGCGGTTTCTTTTTGTATGGTTAGAATAGGTGAATAATAAGACATTATTTCTACTGGGCAGATGGGTAGTACTGGAACGTTAAAATTGACTTTATGAAATGTATCGCATACTGAATAGTACCTGGCTTTTTGGTGTGTTGATTGCTCAAATTAATAACATTCGCATCTGATAAATGGTCATGCTACTTGAGATAGCAGTGTATGCAGTGTTGACGTTAAGTATACTCTAAAATACTGATTTAAGTTTCAATTGAAAGTTTTCTCACGTCCACAGCAGTGTGAAGTTCCTCTCAACAAGCTTTAATTCAGAACAGTATAGAACTGATAGGTATTTCTTGTTTGTCAATATGTAATGAACAATAATCATCTATCTTGTATGGTGAAAATTAGTAATAATTTTATGCTGTAGCCATATTATGAGTGGTGAAGTTTGTGGGTATTCTGTCATATAAACAATGGATTGTAATATTTTCATGTTTTGTATTCATTTGACTAAAGTGTTGATGTATAATTTTTTGTAGCTCACTCTACTAATAATGATTTAGCTACAAATGCGTTATCGTATTAATCTTTACTTTTCTTAGTTATTTGACACTTAATACTTGATATGCTATTGAACTTCACCATAACTTCAAAGTTTGAACATCATTTTTCATGTATTCTAGTATAACATTATATCACATTAATAATTGTTCAACTCAGAAACAAGTTGAAGTTTCTTAATATATAAGTTATTTAATTTTGTTCTTTACATTTATTCAACTTGAATATGGTTATATAATATTTGTAGCTCATTCTCACATGAATGATGAGCTGGAAATTTCTTAATATACAAGTTAATATTTTATCTGGTCTATAATTCTGACACAAAATGTATGATATGCTATAGAAGTTCATTATCACTTCATGATTGAGAAAGAAATTTATGTTTACTATGTTCTTTTACCAATTTTTGTTTTCTTGGTAATAACAGATCATATTTTGATCTCATGTGATGTTTCAAGTTTAGAAAATTGTAAATGATAGTTTGGCGTGGGTAAGCCCATTGGGCGCCAGTATGACGGTATCAGAATGAGTACCATCATAAAGTGAAAAATAAAATAATTTTATTACTCGAATTTTTCGATTTGAGCTCGTATTTGGTGATTTGTATTTGTACAAAATTAATTTGCATCACTTTGGCTTTGTTCTTATTTAAGTACATATCCAAACTTCACGTGTTTACAATATTTTTATAATTTAGCGATGTAATTTGGTTTGTGATCAATGATATGCTTACCGAAAATTGCCAATTTATGCATAATTGCACATATGTTTGGTCTCAATAGCTTTTATTTGCTCTTTCATAAGTATTTGGGCACAAACATGTATTTAAAACATATTACTAGCATGTACAAATCATTTGAAATTGATTTTGGTTGATTTTCGACATTAAACTTACGGTTTGCTAAAAGAAGCGCCTTGAAGAGTAATCCCAGAGTTGAGAAGTAATCCTAAACTTGGACGCATAGCCAACTCGCATAAAGGGAAAAATCCAACTTGTGAGTAAATAACCTTTTTCCCACCAAAATTGTAAAACTTAAAATAACGGTAAAAGATGAAAATAAAATACGTAAACATGTAAAAGAATATTGTAATAACTATTTTATTGTATCTAATTTATTTTACAAGCGTTTTCATGCATATTAACTGTACAATTCTGAAATTGTCATTTGAAAAGTATTCGCAAGTTTGTATTCTGTGAAAAAAGTTGTAACAGTGTGAGTTCGGATACACTGCTTCATCTTTAAGATCACCTGGACTAGAATGAAGTCGCTAAAAAGTTTCGGAAACTGAAATTGGAACTTTTAAAATATAACATGAAGATTTGTGGATATGACGTGATATAGCAGCGCAGATAAGTATAATATTCGATTGTAACGACTGAAATTGCGTCGCAAAATGCTTAAAAGGTCCAAAGGACATTAAATTTGTGACCCGATGGTTTCACGTAAAATGGCAGCCATCTTCTCTTTGTGTGGAATCATGAGATAAGTATCTTACATGCATGTACCTACATTAGTGAAAGGCCTATATTTGCAAATATATAAAAAGTGTGCACTCTGAATGTGAAAAGTCGATTGAACGTATAAATACACATAATTTGTATTTGATTCTAAGCTGATAATCGAGCGTTTGGTTCCGATTGTCATCATAAAGATCTACGCAAGGACGGAAATAATTTTCTCAATAATAAATGACTTAATGTGACAAACTTGAAGATAAACCTGTAAAATGCAAACAGGTTAATGCAAAACAATATTTATGCTTCAATATATACATATATATATATAAAACGTGTATTGAATTTATGTAAGAACTTGTTAAACTCAGTTGTTTAATTTTGTTTAAATATATAGTGCATTAATACTCGATGTTGGTAATTTTCCTTATGCACTCAAAGTGAATATATATTCGTGCCAGTAATTTTACAAGATATATAAAAGTTAAAATTGAACTTCTTATATTTTATCATCGAAAGATTTGAAACTAATTTTTTCTTTATTTCATATAAATGTGAATTTGATCTCGACCGTATAGTTCTTAATCCGAGGTAAAAAGGTCTCGAGATACACCCCCCCCTAAATATGTCCTTGGTTAAGGTTTATCAATTTTCACCGCTCTACAAAGAGTTCGGCATGGGTGGCGCAATCATGCCCCTGCGTTGCCAAAATGTACGAGGTTCTATACGCTGTTGTTTACGCATATTGTTATTGCTACACCTCGGATTGTTAGGTTTCTAAAATAGGCTCTAAAAATCCTAAAATATGTTCTAAAAATCCTAAAATAGGTTCTAAAATAGGGCGCCGCGGCCCACACTTTGGAAACCACTGGTTTAGAGCTTTGCAAAACATCATGGACTTGGAGGAAGAGAAATCGACAGAAAGTTTGTTTCAAACACGTTGATCAGTTAGTTTTTCGGTACCAAAGCAAAAATATACCTCTGTGTGATACAAAAATCCTTAAGAACCTAAAAAAATATATAAAAACCTAAAAAAGGGTTTGACTTAGGCGCATGAACCTAAAATAGGTTCTAACAACCAAAATAGGTTATTTTAGGCACTATAAAACTTCGTCAGTTGTTGCGTTTTTTAATGAAACGTTGACAAAAACCTAAAATCCTAGATCTAGTTATTACTGTCTTTGTTTAAGCGTCTATGCATATCGCTGGTGGACACGGTGTGCGTCCACCGGGACTGAAGTCGGAACGTCTGAAGCAAACGCCTCATCACGTGGCATGATCCCCGTGACTCATTTCGGCAAATTTCTTGCAGATGAACCGCTCAGATTTCCCGCTCGAGTTGCTGCCCGAAGTTTTTTGACCAGCCAGCGAGCCGTGATCTGATCCAAGGTGACTCGCATCGCATACCCCACATAGCAGATGTGTCTGACCCGCGCAATCCCTGGAATCCTTATCTACTGGAAGCGAGTGCGACTGGAATCACGAAGCGAGATCTCCGCCACTTCTCCAAATGCGGCGAAACGTTACAAATACACGTCATGTGGTTTTCTAGAAGACATGCCCCCTTTCTGAAACGAGGAGGAAAAAAAATTACCTCCCTGGCGTGTGCTCAATTCCCTAAGTTGTAAATGCTTAATATTTGATACAAAATATTCGGAATTTTCCTTCATGAAATGAGATCATTTAATTCCAATATCAAACACACACACAAACATGTGAAACCTAATTTCAAATGGGTGTGCACAAGTCTTCTGGATACGTCCTATTTCCGTAGCATAACCAATTAGAAGCGACCTTTAGGTCACGAGTGCAGGTGTAATGGCGGCCGCATGAGATGTAAACAACGTATCACTTCACATTTTTAAAAGATGATATGTATTCAACCGAGAGGAATAACGTTTCCTACAAAAATGTTTTAGATACAAAGCAATGCCGCTGGTAAAATACGTACATACTTTATAACGTATAGCCTACATTAAACGTATGGAAGAATATTTTAGTTGTTTCAAATGCAAACTCCGTGCACTCACCATAGATGGCGTAACTCGACGTGCCTTTCGTGCTGTATACATTATACATTGTAATCGCAAAAGCTAACTGAAATGTTACTTGAAATGTTTTCGTGTAAAGTTCTATCTGCTATAAGACGTTTGGAAGCATTTACATATCATTATGCTAGCAAAAGTGCTAAATAAAATGCTTCTATCTAAAGTGGGCATAATACAGTGGATGCTCGGTAAATTGTCGATAACTATTTTCATTAATTTTTCTCTTACATCCTACGAAAATTCAGTGTAAAATACAGGAAGCAGGCTCTATTTTCATATGCTACCATTTAATTCAAAGAATAAATAGTTCCACAATTGTAACAACTCCAAAAATTAGTATTTTTTTTGTGAGAAGTCAAACAACATATACGTTACGAAGAAAAATGTCTCCTAACTTTTGAAGCCTTTTCTTGGACGGGGTGTGTAAAATAACAAAATAGAATAACTACACATTTCAGTACACTAACTTTATGAAACGTAATAAAAAAAAGTTGTGTCAGATATTCACTCATCTGGTGAACCACAGTACACTACAGCGCCAGGGGTCCCGGGTTCGAATCCCGGCTTATGCATGGGTGATGTTTCGCAATTAGCCAATAATGGAAGGAAAACAACGCTAAATAATAAGAATAAAAAATCAAATCAATCTAATTCAAAGGAGGGTGGGAAAATTACACGATTCTAAAATGCAAGTGGGTTGCTAAGTTCCTTTGTAAAGAAAGAATATGAGGAAGACGTCACAATGCTAGTATTTCGAATTTTCAATGCTAAGAAAATCATGCTAACCACGAAATAGTCACCTTTTGGATCCACCCCCTCCCCCACGCATACGAGATTCCCACTCCTCTCCCAGGGTGGTGTAACCTTGACTTTGAGGGTCACTTCGCATTCCTGCCTTTCATCTATTGCGCTCAGGGATGCTATCACTCTCCACGCTCCTGCGAGCATAGATCTCGATTGGAACAACCAGCCTTCAGTTCTGGCCAGCATCCCGAGATGCTCCGGAAAGAGGGCGAGGCAATGCACTGGAGGAGAGAGAGAGTGCACGCGTGCACATACCTTGACATGTACAGCCACCGGCAATAAAATGTGTGTCACATTTAGATCCTGAAATACTGGCTTCCCTGCAATGCGTTACGGTGCCTAACTCAATGGAAAGGTCTGCTGAGTTAGGCAACACACATACCGCAATGCAGGGAAACCAGTATTTCAGGATCTAGGTGTCCCATTTTTTTGCCGGTGACTGTACTTCGGGAACGGGTGGAGTCTGACTGCCTCGCGGGGGACATGGATTCCGTGTGCTATCAGATCACAAGTGGAAATAAATTACTCTGTAATTTCATTGACAAACATTGGGTTAATGGAGATGAATATAATAGTTTTAAGCTATAATAAGCTGGTCTTGTGACATTTTTCGGATGAAATGTGGTAGGGAGAAATGGTCGGAAGAGTAGGGGAGTTTTGCCCCTGGGGGCCAGGTCCTCGAGACCATTTTTTTTTACTGTAATATTTCGTAATTGCAAAGTCAATTCATGATACACACAACAGATACACACTGTGCGAATTAAGCTTTTTGCTTTGGGGGTATGTCCACTCAGTGGCGTATTTGTGGTTTCATTTTTGGAGGTAGGTTTTTTTGGTGGGGCTATGCAAATTTGTGCAGCCTGTATGTTACCAATAAGTAAAATTATTGCCTTGCGGTTAAAAGCACCTTAGAACTTAGCTTCTAACCTTAGTCATTAAATCTTATGATAACATTTACACATAATTTAGAAACACTGTATTTGCATTCTAAGAAACTCAAACTCATGCACAAAAAGCGCTATCGAACTAATAACATTAAAAGTCTGACCAAATTTATATTGCCAAGTTCAAACTTACGTTCAGCTAATCTACCTACACAACAGGCGCGTATATTCTAGGCTAGGTAGGTTATTTGCGAAGCCTGAAGTCTAGAGAATAAAATACAGGAGACAAATCGATCAGAAATTGTAAATAATATTAGTCGTATCAGTGAGATGATGCTGCTGATTCTGGAGTTGGAACCTGATTTCTTATGAGTTGGTAACATGATTTCTTATGAATTGGCAACCTGATTTCTTATGAGTTGGCAACCTGATTTCTTATGAATTGGAAACCTGATTTCTTAAGAGTTGGCAACCTGATTTCTTAGGAGTTGGCAACCTGATTTCTTAGGAGTTGGTAAATTTATTTCTATTCATAGCTTAGGACCATGTGACATAGTGAGATAGCCCAAATCTTGGACTCCGTATACGCCACTGCTACACAAGTTCCTTGTGATGAACACTATGCCATGAAATCTTGGGTGGAAAACCCAGCCTGCTGTTGTCACGGCTCGGTTGCAGAATGGTATGTCCTTTAATTCACAAGGCTGAATTTTTCGGCAGGGAAATCTTTGATGACTGGATCATTAATGGACAAGAATGATTTTTCAATTGTGATACTACGTATATGCTTCCAATTCTATTTTCTTTGAGGGGGATAGAAACATCCCTGACAGGGTTAAAAATAATTTTATTTTGTTGGGGGTAAACATTTTTGTGGGGCGGGGAAGAACCGCGGTATCCCTCCCCCCGTTAATTCGCACACTGTGTATTTGAGTTCATAAAAAAAAAATAGTGAAATATTTTTTTCAATAAATTAAGAAAATAACGAAAAAAGTTTTTTTGCGCAGACGTGGAAAGGGACGGATTTCTACGCATGGGCGTCCGGAAGGGGGCAAGGGGGGCCGTGGCCCCCCCTGGAAAACTAAACTCAACCAAAAGTTACATATTTCACACATATAATTTAATTTTAGCCACAATAATGTGTGTTAATTATTGCACAAACATGATAAATTCAAATTTAAGCAATGTTTTTTGAGGAATGAACACTATTATTGGGGAAAATATGCCATGTTGGACCCCCCTGGAAAAAAATACCTTGCTTGCCCCTCCCTGGAAAAAATCCTGCGGACGTCCATGTTTCTACGCTAAGTAATTTCCAAATGACGCGTAATTTAGGTAAAATACATCCAACCCTGGCCAGTTTTAGCCCTTCTGTGGGTTCATCCGATGGGTACCCCACGTTGCGTAGTACTACATTTGCTTTGCAGATGCCAGGAGGGGGTGGCGGACGGCGAGAACGTTGCTTTCGGCGTGCATGGTGTCCGACAAAACACGCAGTGTCAGTTTCGGTCGCCGGAGGAAGAGGGGGCGGGGGAAAGGGGGGAGGTGCCCGAGCAGGTGGACATTGCATGGAATGTCCCCTTTCTTCAATTACACCACACCATTTCTCAATCAGTGGAACTCCGGACTGCGCCTGCGCGGAAGAGCGGGAAAAAACGACGAAAAAAACATCCTGTTGCCTGGATTGGTTGAAACTTGGGATATCGGAGCAGTGTTGCAATATGCAGAGACATTCTGCAGGAGTTATGTTTTTAACCGTTAAAGGGAAATGAGAATTGAAGATCTGGATGGTATTTCGATACATTTTTTTTCTCAATATTTGTTGTTTTGACGTGACGTAATTTGCTCGATCGAATCTAGAGGATATGTTTCCTAACCATAGGTCAGTTCTTTATCAATTTTTAAAGTATTCAAATTAGCAGTAGCTAAGGTGATTTTAGCTTCTCTCGGTCTCGTCTTGAGTTGAATTTCCTGTTTCGCTCTCTTTCTCGTCTCGAGTCTCGAAATATTTAGCACAAACATATGTACAGGGTGTTACCGAGTAAACTTTTACAGAGTGTAGAGGTTTTGAGGCAAAGAAGAACTTTTCTCAGCAACTTATTATCCAGGGTACGAAATTCTGGGGGAAGGGCAGGTGCAATCTTAACAACGAAGATAAACAATTTGTTTTGACTTCAAATATTCTTTATTAAGGAAAACACACAAAGGTTAATGTCTGACTCTGTGCGTGGTTGTACACGTATGATCCATTTTCTCTCTTTCTCTACATCAGTAACAATATATGCACAATGCAAGTAAAACATGAATGCAAGGCAAATTTAAATATGAAATCTAATTGGTTTATTATATTAATAGGAAGCAAAAAGTAAACAAATACAAAATATAAAACCATTTCAACCATTTTGTAATTTATTGACATTTTTCCCAGTTGTTAAAGGAATTAGTTTGCTACTTTGAATATATATATTAGCAACACATACGGTAGATTGTTTTTTATATATTTATATAATATATACATTTTAAATAGTAATTTACTTTTTATGTGTACTAACATGATAAGTTTATGTCATAGTAATTTATATATATTTGTGTGTAAATTAAGATCGTCTTCCTTCACACAAGTCTTCAATGATTTCGCACCCTGAATATCTGACATCTCGCTTCAACGTTACTAGTCTAGACTAGAAAAGGGGATTTTTTCCTGAATGCATATGCAACCACGTTACACAGGTTGACAATTGCCACTATTGGGTTGACTTTGTACTGTAAATAATCAGGTAAAAGTCCCTTCATAGACAGAATGACAAACGTGTACGTAGCAAGAGAAGCTTGTGAAAATCGTTCTGCAGACAAAACGCGAATACGCCTCAAGATGAAATTTCGCATAAGTATCGTGGGCTTTTCAATAACTCTCTGTGAAACGCATGGCGACATTTAGAAATATCGTTACAAAACCAAAAAAAAGTCTCAGGATATCGGCTGACTTCTCCCTTCTCCCCTTTCCTCTGCCTATATCTCTTTCTTTCTTTCTCTGTTTCCATTCCTATCTTTCCTCTTCCCTCACTCTATTGTCCTTCTCATTTCTTCCTTTCTCTGTTTCCATTCCTATCTTCCCTTCTTCCCTCACTCTATTTTCCTTCTCATTTCTTATTTTCTATGTTTCCATTTCTATCTTCCCTTCTTCTCCCAATCTCTTTATTTCCTTCTCATTTCTTCCTTTCTATGTTTCCATTTCTATCTTCCCTTCTTCCCTCACTCTATTTTCCTTCTCATTTCTTCCTTTCTCTGTTTCCATTCCTATCTTCCCTTCTTCCCTCACTCTATTGTCCTTCTCATTTCTTCCTTTCTCTGTTTCCATTCCTATCTTCCCTTCTTCCCTCACTCTATTGTCCTTCTCATTCCTTCCTTTCTCTGTTTCCATTCCTATCTTCCCTTCTTCCCTCACTCTATTTTCCTTCTCATTTCTTCCTTTCTATGTTTCCATTTCTATCTTCCCTTCTTCCCTCACTCTATTTTCCTTCTCATTTCTTCCTTTCTCTGTTTCCATTCCTATCTTCCCTTCTTCCCTCACTCTATTGTCCTTCTCATTCCTTCCTTTCTCTGTTTCCATTCCTATCTTCCCTTCTTCCCTCACTCTATTGTCCTTCTCATTTCTTCCTTTCTCTGTATCCATTCCTATCTTCCCTTCTTCCCTCACTCTATTGTCCTTCTCATTCCTTCCTTTCTCTGTTTCCATTCCTATCTTCCCTTCTTCCCTCACTCTATTTTCCTTCTCATTCCTTCCTTTCTCTGTTTCCATTCCTATATTCCCTTCTTCCCTCACTCTATTGTAATTCTCATTTCTTCCTTTCTATGTTTCCATTCCTATCTTCCCTTCTTCCCTTACTCTCTTAATTTTCCTTCTCATTTCTTCCTGTTTTTCTCTTCCTGAAGTGGGGATTTTTAACTAGACTATCCACGTCCAGGAGGGACCGCACAAAAATGCAGTGGCTATTAAATTTCCTTAATATTGTGATAATGGTAAAATAAAACGACATCCTTTTAGTTGCTTATATCATGAAAGAAGGTAAAAGGAAGGAGTCTCTAGCGTTAAAATAACTTCTTACATCAAATATTTAATAGAGCTTTCCCCAAATCTTGACATTCATCTGAGAAATTTTGGGAGTACGTATGTTACAATCAAATGCCAGTGGAATGCGCTCGTTCGGTGTTTTAAAAATAATTATAAAGGAATTAAAAGTCGGATAGCTTACTTGCTAGTTTGGCATCCTTCACACTGAATGCTGATATTGTGGAAGAAAGTGACTTTGAGTCTCTCATTCATCAGTTTGATGCCATGGAAGCCAGAAGGAAACAGATTTAAGCGAGTGTTCTCTTGTAAAATCTAAGTGTATTGTTTTATCGAAGTTTAATTAATAATTTTTTATCAGATGTGTCTATATTTTAAAGTTTGAAAGTGCTATTTATAGAGAGCGTGCAATTAATGGAAGTGAAGTACCATAATATCAAAACTCTTAATAATAATAATAATAAATAATAATAATAATAATAATGTCGGCTGGGCCAAATGTGAGATTAGCCTGGAGGCCCAAATTTTATAAATCCAAGCCCTGTGTTTCTGTCGCTTGCTATCAGTTTTTCATTTTCTATTTCACTCTTTCACTTTTACTACTTTCAGTATTCTGTGTTTGATTCTTGCTATTTGATTTGCTTCTCAACCACCTATCCGCGGCCAGGTAGTACAGGGCCTTGTCAGCAATTATACCGGAAAGCGAGAAGTGCTCCTGAAGTTTGTCATTTAAGAATAAAGAATTACTCTTTATGATTATGCCATAATTTACGTATCAATATTTTACTTCAGGGGTGTACTTCAGGTAGGATTGAGACATCGACATTTAAAAGGAGAATTACCGAGCCGAGGTAAATTTATGTCCAGATAGTCCAGGGGCGTTGGTACCAGGCGGACAAGGGACCCAGTTGTTCTCAAGACACTGTAACAGACACTATAAACAAAACGGCACCACAACCACTCCAAACATCGACTGAGATTGTTGCAGGTAAAGAAGATTTTTACGAAAGTATGCGAATCGGTTAACGGGATCAACACCGGCAAATTTAGTTAAACTTTAACCCTTAAAAGAAAAGCAACAGATAGATTTGGTAATAAACTGATTGCATGATATATTTATCAGTGTGCGATAATGCCAGGGGTTTTACCCCCACAAAAGCTTTTATCCCTGTAAGGAATGTTTTTATCCCCCTCAAAGAAAATTGATTTGAAAACATAAAGAATACCATTTCTTAAACTACGTAACAAACTCTTGTTCATTAGTCATTACTGGTTCAGCCATCAAAGGTTTCCCTGTCGAAGCGTATGCAGCCTTGTAGATTAAAAAAAGGACACCATTCTGCAACTGAACAACTCGTTCAAACCGTGACAACAACAAGCTGTTTTTCACTTAAGTTTTTATGCATAGTGCTTATGTATTAAAGTATTCACAAGAAACTTGTATGTAGGTTAGATGGGCATTAAATTTGAACTTTGCAATATAAATTTGGCCAAGTTTTCGGTGTTACTAGTTCGATAGTAATATGGGTTGTCCTAGAATGTAAACGTGTACTAAATGTTGAAAATTATATTTAAATGTTAGGTCTATCATAAGATTTAATAGCCGTTAAAGCCAATGTTTTATCTAAGGTGCTTCCTTAACCACCAGACAATTGTTTAGTTTGCTGATTGGTTACATATACCTGACCTGTCTTTCAACACTCATGGTGAAAATGTGTATAAGAGTAGTTGGTTTCATTAGAAGAAATTTTCTGTTTAATTTTTCTGTGCGCACATTTGTAAAAATATACATTACACTTATTCGCCCATTACTCGAATACTGCATGGAATCACCAGTACAAACATAGCAAGACGAAGTGGAGAGCGTTCGAATGCAGTTTCTCAAATGGCTGTGTCTCAAGGCGAATATTGTTTATCACAAAAACGACTACAAAACGTTATGTAAACATTTTGGTTTGGACCCTTTATTTAACAGAAGAGTTTTCAGTGACGTCATTTATTGATTAAACATGACTATCAGTGTTCCGAGCTATTACAAGCTTTATAATGTAGGCCGCCACAGTGCAAGACAAAGAAAACTATTATACACACAGAGATCAAGAGTCAACGTGCCTAGATTTTCACCTGCAGTGCAAATGCAGAACACAGTGAACCAAATACAAGGACAATCAATAAGTTTTGCACAGATGGTTATAATATTGTTTTTAGTTGCAATATGATGATGAAATTTTAGGTGAACATACTTTGATCCTTTGGCTTTAAAATGGTAATATTTTTTTCCCTATTGTTCACAGGTAAACCACAGTGGACACTGAAGTAGACATCAGGACCCGACAACGGTCGGTAATGGAATTCCTGTTCAAAACCGGTGATGAATCAGCCACATCAATTCATAGGAAGCTGCTTCCGGTTTATGGGGATAACACATTGGACCGCGCCAGTATCCAACGATGGTTGCAGAGGTTTAAAGGTGGCGCTTTTACTCTTTTGGACAAATCAAGATGTGGTAGACCATCAAGTGTAGTGATCGATGTGAACAAGGAAGCCATTCATCAAATTATCATCAGAAGGACACACAACCACAAGACAGCTTGCTGAAATGACTGGTGTGTCGTTGGGTAGTGTGGTAACAATGGTGCAGTCTCTAGGATACAGAAAAATTTGTGCAAAGTGGGTGCCACGGTTATTGACAAGGGAAATGAAGGCAAGCAGGATGGATGTTTGTCTCGACCTCCTTGGGACTTTCAGCGGTGACTGTGCACATTGTTTTCATGGTGTCATCACCCAGGATGAAACGTGGTTGTTTCATTCAGATCCAGAAAGCAAAACACAGTCAATGGAGTGGCGTCATGCTGGTTCTCCTCGTAAAAAAAACCTAGACTTTCCAGATCAGGCTAGAAAATTATGGCCTCCTTTTTCTGGGATCATTGCGGTGTCATTCTCATAGACTTCTTGGAACATGGCTCCACAATTAACAAGGAGCGTTATTGTTTGTCACTGGACAAGTTACGACATGCTCTCCAGACCAAGAGACCGGAACTGCAAGGTAAGGTCATCAAACTCCATCATGACAATGCCAAGCCACACACAGCCATGATGACACAGCAAAAAATCATGAAAATGGGATGGGAAGTCGTCCCTCAGCCTCCCTATAGTCCGGACTTAGCTCCTTCGGATTTCTTCCTTTTTGGTCGTCTGAAGGCCCACCTGCGGGGAAAAACATTCGACAGTGACAAGGACCTCATTTCTTGTGTGAAACAATGGTGTAAAAGTCAGCCACCTGAATTTTACCAAAGTGCATTCAAGCATGGAAAGAACGTTGGACGAGATGCGTCACAGCAGATGGAGGCTACATTGAGTGACATGGTCTTCTAGCCAAAGGATCAAAGTATGTTCACCTAAAATGTCATCATCATATTGCAACTAATAAAAATATTATAACCATCTGTGCAAAACTTATTGAACGCCCTCTTTATTTAAAACTGTATAATTTGGCATATTTAGTGATTCATTTAATGCACTGAAGAAAAAAATTCTCACGTCAACAAGTGTATAAATTGGTGTAAATATTGTGTATATAGATTTCCATTATCTTTTTATATTTTCTTTCTTTCTATGCATTGTACCTATATAATGTTCAACATAATTGCGAGATGTATCCTGTGCGGAACGAATAAATAATAATAATATACAAATTTGCATACTCAAAAATAACCTACTTCACGAAATTAAATCTCAAATACACCACTGATTGGGCATTCACCACTAATGCAAGAAGCTTATTCACACAGTGTATATTATTACATCAATCTTAATCATGATTAGATGTGAAAGATATTTAACTTCTTCTTGACATGGTGAATATATACTTCAAAGCAAGCAGGTGGAATATTCTATTTTTGCCTGAATTGAGAATTTCTTGAAGGAAAGTTTTACTTCATAACATTTCGACACCCGTGTTACTCCAACACACGTTGTAGCACAGCGCGCAAAGGTCCTGGATTCGAATCACGGTCTGGACATGGCTGTTCTATGTGAGTGTCCCTTGGCCATCACCTGTTTAAAATCACCTGCCATCATCATTAAATACATGGCCATCACCTGTACTCTCAAGCATCGTTGAAAAAACTCGCCACCAAAGTTCCAGGGTTCGAGTTTACGACTGAGCATGGGCGTTCCTTTTGAGTGTACCTCCATCAGTTTCATTCATCACATATCGTTCGCGATTAGCCAAAAGTGGCAGAAAAAGCTACGCTAAGTAACAAAATTGCAAGTACGAAAGTCAATATTGCTACGACAAATACATTTCAATGGAACACCCTACACTTATTTGACTGCTAATACAGTCAAATTTGGCATTTTTGGAGCCAAACCTGGACACAAGAAAATGAAACGAAACTTGGTGGAGCATGTAGTACTACTTGAGGTGTATTTCTCACAAAAAGTCCCAAAGAATCCCGTTGCGGGTTTCGGAGATAAGACGTCAACAATATGGCAGCCGTTAGAATTTGTAGCAATCTTTAAACTCGCATAACTTCTCACAGGATAGAGATAAAACCGTCGTTTTTGCACCAAATGAAAGAAAATCGATTGCGCAATTTTCCGAACAAAATATATTATACGTGCTGGGCACATTATCTGAAATATATTAACAAAAACGGAGAAAATTAGATATTCATTACTGTTTTAACGTTTTTTTGTAAATTACTAAATAATTATAAAGTACTATTGAACATTCTGACAATATAATTGTAGAGCGTTTTAAGAACTTTACAACGGTACCTGTTTCTTTTCTCTACCATTAACCATAATGGAGTTATTTGATTTAATGTAGTGGTTGTTTGCTAGTTGGTATACAGCCACTAGTGCTGTTGAAACGTAAGGAAAAGTGGTAGATTATTTCACTTCTGGCGGAGACCTTTCCCTTTGGGGAGGGCATAGTACATTCATTCCTGAATGTAAAACGGTCAAGACCATGATTTTTAAAACTTCCGTTCGTCGGTAATGACGTCATCAAAGTGGCGGCCATGACGAATATTTTCATTTTTGAACTCTGGTACTCCATTACAGTTATCTAAAAATAAGCATTTCACCTGTATGATCAGGTTTGGAATCATTCCCTGTGTTTTGGAGGTACCAGAATTCAACGATGGCACCAACATTAGTGCCAGACTGAGTTTATGAAATAATACTAGGTGGCCTTTGACAATCTTTATATATACAGGGTGATTCAAAAGTACGACATCATAGACCAACTCCGTTATTAGAGCAGATTGCGAAAAATGGAAAGTCATTGAAAATATGCGGTTTCCAGTCACAGAGGATGAATGTACTATGCCCTCCCCAAAGGGAAAGGTCTCCGCCAGAAGTGAAATAATCTACCACTTTTCCTTACGTTTCAACAGCACTAGTGGCTGTATACCAACTAGCAAACAACCACTACATTAAATCAAATAACTCCATTATGGTTAATGGTAGAGAAAATAAACAGGTACCGTTATAAAGCCCTTAAAACGCTCTACAATTATATTGTCAAGATGTTCAATAGTATTTTATAATTATTAAGTAATTTACGAAAAAAACATTAAAACAGGCAATGAAAATTCTAATTCTCTCCATTTTTGTTAATAAATTTCAGACAATGTGCCCAGCACGTATAATATACTTTGTTTGGTAAATTGCGCAATCGATTTTCTTTCATTTGGTGCACTGCCTCCTGACATTAGGTAAAATTACTTTGTGTAATTTGTTGTCTGCAGTGAAAAGTGAAAATGTAGACAGTAGATATTATTTTGCTCACAACTTGGTAAGGATAAATTCACAGAACATGAAAGAGCATTCAATCATCTTGTTTATGAGCCAAAGTCTAAATAGCGGCAAGTACGTATTTAGAAGATTCTCTAGACTTTAGATACACAGGGAAGCTTCTTTATCTATATATGCACTGCCGTTGTGGCCTCCCCTTTAGATATAAATCTGTGACTTAGACGTTATCATTCACACTCCTTTCACATGTACGTCAAAGGTGAAGAGCTCCCAAGTTTTGCGAAGGAAGGGGAGTTTTATTGCTTCGGGCGGGGATGGAATGTACGTACGATAGACACTATGATAGCATTTTTCTTGTATGATATAAATATCTATCATCAAAATTGGTATGGAGTGTGTAGTAAGAGATGTTGTCTGTAGCAGCCAATTAACATTTCAAGAGATGTTTTAGAAGATATAGAAAAAAACTAGTATTTATACAATATTTCTGAATTTTATGTTTTATATTAACTTAATTACATTCCCCCTCACGCATAATTTACCTTCATTTAACCCCCTTATATAATTTACCTTCATTTAATAGTGTTAATCTTTTGAAAAAATGACTCGGTTTAACCCTTGAGTCCCCCCCCCCCCGATATGTATTCTAGCTATGGGCCTGATATTGATACGAATAACCATTATTCGCAACGAGCCTTTTTTATTTCAGAAAGATGATCATACTTGCTCAAAGTTATTCGCCAAATTTGAGATAAATGCACAGAACTGAGACGTAAATGGAGTGTAAGCTGTGACATGACGGGAGAATTTGTTTGGATGGGATCACTGGTGGACAGAGGAGGGTTTGCCACTAGGCTAACCTAAGCTGTTATATCCTATGGCATAGGCGTGCGCATGGAGGGTTCCAGGGGTGCCTGGACACTCCCTAATGTCTCATAAATGTTGAAATAAGCATTAAATTAATGGCCCTGTTTAAAAAAGTGAGAAAGCTAGTCAAGACAAAAGTGATGTCTCTCATATCTTGTCTGTCACAAGATACAGTAAATACACATCAAGTTGAAATATCTAAAGATCATGAAACAATTACATACAAAAATACCCAATTGGGACCTTATGATATATTTGTAAGAAGTGCAAATGAAATTGTAATATTGGATAGCTACATATACTAAAATTAGGGAAAAAACTTCATGAAACCAAAATAGAAGGTTCTAAGACAATTGAGACCATGGGGAAAAATCTGGCGAAATTGGAATTCAAATCTGCGAAAAATGCTAAAAACTTTCTCTCTCATCCAGTTCTAATGAACAATAACTGGTTTGCTTATGTAGGAGCACATAAAGTGAGCAGAATGGGTGTAATTAAAGGAATAGATACCTCATTTACAGATGATGAGTTATTAGAAAACATAAAACCTAATGTTTTCAACGTACTCAAAGTGAGGCGAATAATGAAATACAAAATTAACGAAAATGGAAGTCGAATTGCTGAGCCAACGAGATCAATAATATTGACATTTGATGCCCAAACCTTACCAGCATATGTAACTTTATATTATTCAAAGATTGGTGTAGAGCCTTACATTCCCATTGTAAAGCAATGCACAAACTGCTACTATTATGGGCATTTCAAATCTAACTGTAAGAGTAAATTGAAGTGTAAAACGTTGTTGTCAAAATCATGAATTCTCAAACTGTAATAATAATGTCATATGCATTCACTGTACACAAGAACACTGGGCAACAGACAAGGACTGTCCAGAAAAACAGCGACAAAAGGATATAGTCAAGACTATGGCGCTTGAGGGCCTATCTTATCATGAAGCTGTGAAAAAATACCCAAAAGCTATTTTAACTACTACATCAGTAGTACCGAGTGAGAACAGAATATACAACATGTCCTACACATCAATATGCAAGGAAACAACACAGATCCAATATAATATTAATCCAAATACTTATAAACAAGAAATCCAATACCAAACGCTTCATCACCAACTGCCTAACAAAAGAGCATTTAATTATGCTCAACAAGTGGATCGTAACCAGGAAACAACAAAGTTATCTCAGGGAAAACGTCCAAAATCATCAGAAACACCTCAAAATCGAGAACAAAAAGAAAGACAGAAACCAGCGACAATTGACAAAACAAAACCACATTGGAAAGAAAAGCAGCAGAGTGGTTCAATGAACTCGGCTATAGATCAAAAAGACAAATTACTTCCACTATCGCAGAAAATGCAAGCGAGTTCAGATTGTGGATCATCAATGAATGACCCTTTTTTAACAATTTTTTCTAAGTATCTAGCAGGAATATGCAACTTCGCCAATACCTCGTCATCACATAACATGAAACAGGATTGGTCTGTTGTAGCATCAAATATAATAAATTGTCTAATTCATCACTCAGAATGCCAGGCAGGATAAAGAGAATTATACAGGGTGGTCCATATGTCTTGTTACCCCCATAATTTTACATAACTTGATAATAATACAATATAATATAATGAAGTGTAAGGTAGCCATTCATTCCACATGTCGTGTGACACCAACAATTTTACATAATTTTATATTATGATAATAACAATATAACAATTTGTAAGACGTATGGATTCAGCGTCAACCAGGATGTTGTTCACGCACCCAAAAGGTCAGTATGACCACCATTATTTTCATGGCACAAAATGACACGGCGCCATGACCTGTGTGAGATTTTACGAAGCAAATTTTTCGTGATTGTTGTCTGAAAGGCTGCCCTAATAGCGTCCTTTAATTGTTCTGTTGTTTGGTATCGTTGTTGTGATACCTTTTCCTTAATAATGCCCCAGAGGGCACTGTCACAAGACGAGAGATCAGGGCTTCTGGGAGGCCAATCCAGAGGCGCCGGATGATGTACCAATCCGCGTCCTATCCACCTATTGGGAAACACTTCACTTAAATATTCCCGGACAGCGATGGCATAGTGAGGCGGTGCTCCATCTTGTTGAAACCAGGAACGTCCCAGGAGATTCATTCCTTGGAGCTGTGGAACAAAAAATGCCCGTAACATGGCGAGATAGGAGTGTTGATTGAATACGCCATCGAAGAAACAGGGACCTATCAAGTGTTTAGCGGACATAGCGACCCAGAGCATCACATGTGGGGGGTTGTTTTCCAGCTCTTCGTAATAATGCGGATTTTCCTTGGACCAGAAATACACATTCCTTGCACGTGCACTTCGATATATTGCGCATTCATCGGAGAAGAAAAGGTCAGCCCGCTGCTGGAGTGTCGGAAATACCTTCAACATTCTTCCACATGCTGCATGTCGTCTACGCATGTCATCATCACTGAGCTCGTTGACGCTTGCTGGTTTAAAGGATTTCAATCGAAGATCCTTCTTCGTGTGTTGTAACATTGTTGTTTTCGGGATTCCAAGCTCAGCAGACCGTTTGCGCAGTGACTTCTGTGGTGACCGAAGCACAGATGCCTCCTCTCCTGCACATGTGTTCTGTCTTCTGGTTGGTGCCAGGCCTCGGTTTGCCTTTGATACATCCCAACATAAACAGTTTCTTTTCCCAACGCAGTATTGCCACTTTTGGTGGTGCATTTTTTGGAATCGTCTTGTGAAATCTCGTCGCACATCCTCCATGGTCTTGCCGGTATGTGGACGTTCATGGGCCCAAACACTGACAATAAGGCGCTCTTCTACATTGTAGGAGCTTGTGTCAGCCATCTCTTCAAAAGAAACACTGAATTAGAGATAACAAGATATTGATTCGAGGGGGTAACAAGACATATGGACCACCCATAATGGAATATTAGAAGCATAATTCCAAATATACACAGTCTAGTAAACATTATTCACTTTTACCCAGCAGACATTATATTAATTCAAGAAACGTGGTTGAAACCCGAATCAAAAATTAAAGCCTATGGATACCACTGGATAAGACACGACAGAGATGACGGATATGGTGGAGTGGCCATAGGGATTAAAAATAATTATAGGTATGAAGTAATACATTTAAGGAATATGCCTGATAATATTCAAATAGTTGGAGTAACAATAGATAGTACTCATTTGTTACACTATATAATCCACCTTCGTCTAAATTACTGCATTCGTTCTGGTGTAATCTCTTCCAACAACTTCCGGCAAATACTTCTATTATAATCGGAGGGGATATTAACGCACATCATCCATTGTGGGGTTGTTATGGTTCAGATATATCAGGGAAATCTCTGTGCAGATACATTCAAGAGTAAAATGTAACAATACTAAATGATGGCACTCCCACATATATCGCGAGACCAAATGAAAATCCTAGTGCCCCTGACATAACACTCGTGGCAGAGAATATAGTTGCCGATATTAACTGGAGAGTTCTGCAAAATCCAAATAATAGTAATCATCTTCCAATTTTGATATCATTTGATTCAAATATGGATACACCACTTACTTATATCTAGTAATCTTCCGGAAAGACCAACACGTCCATACTATACTAAAAATATTAACTGGAACGAATTTTCAATTTCTCTACTGAAAATTACCAACAACAAACTTTAGGGAAAGATTACGAAAACTATACTTCACTAATTAAAGAGGATTTGAACAGATCTACAATTAACCGTCAACGTGACTCGAAAAGAAGATTGCTCCGTGGTGGACGACAAACTGCCAGAAATTGATAAACGCTAGACAAAATGCATTCATCAAATATAAAGAAAACCCAACAATGAACCATTTCTTGAAGTACAAAGAAACGGAAGCCAAAACTCAAAGGTACTTACGGCAAATTAAGGCACAGTTTTGGAAAAAGTTTTTCCTCATTAACAAATGAATCATCCTTAACCACAACGTGGAAAGTTATTAACAGAATGTCTAATGCCAATAATATTAGTAGATATCATGGAGGCGACATAAGAAATGGATAACAGAATTTCATCAAACCCTAACACCAGAGTCAGCGACTGTGATTTTAACGCCATATTAAATTCAGTGAATGAATCCACTCCATCAACATTGGAATGTCCATATACCAGTGCAGAATTAAGAAAAGTTATAAGTGAAAGGAAACCTTCGTCGTCACCAGGAATGGATGGCATATCATATGAATATATACAAAACTTACCGCAACTGGGGATAGATAAATTATTAGAACTTTATAACGTGATATGGAATAGCGGACAAGTTCCCCTTCAATGGAAGGAAATTGTTATAATTTCAATCCTTAAACCAGGAAAAACACCAGGATGTTCTAAAAATTATCGGCCAATAGCATTAGCGTCATGCTTATCAAAAATTTATGAACATCTTAAATACTTAATAGAATTACTTGGTGGATTGAATATAACAATATATTACCAAAATATCAAATGGGATTCAGAAGAGGAATGGGGACAATAGATGTTTTGACTATACTTATTTTAGACATATGGTTGTCAATTGTTCGTCGCGAATTTTGTATAGTTGTTTTTCTGGTTCTTTCTAGTTCATATGATGCAGTCCTTATAGATTTGCTTGTTAAAAAACTAAAAAATCTCAATTTTCCTAAGCAATTTATTAAAAGTATAGTTGGATTATTACTACAGAGAAAAAAATATGTTATTTACGGTCATCAACTTTCGAATGCTCGCACAACTAATCAAGGACTTCCGCAAGGTGCGGTGTTAAGTCCAACATTATTTAATTTGTATACTTATGATCTTGGTAAACAAGTATTGAAGTATGCTAGATTATTGCAATATGCAGATGATATTGTTATATACAAAAGCAGCAAGAATCTATCTGATGGTAAAGAGAAAACACAACTGGGTTTAAACGAATTATATTATGCACATGGTGTGATAACAATGGCATAAACATTAACGTAGAAAAATCATCTGTAATTGTGTTCCATACAAGAAGATTACAAACTCCAGTTGTGTTAGACATTAATGGATCACATATAAAACAAACTAGGACATACAAATTTCTTGGCATTATGTTGGATGATAAATTGAAATGGAAAGCCCATGTAGAACACATGGAAGAAAAGACGCTTAAGACGTTTAACATTATAAAATGTCTCAGAGTCAAGAAAAAGTGGGGAGCAGATCCTAGACTACTCCACATTGTTTACAAGCAAATGCTTAACTCAAGATTAGAACATGGCTCATTCTTGATTAACAATAATCTAAATTGGGCATTTAGGAAAATATCTTCAATACAATATCATAGTTTATGTAGAATCTTTGGTCTATGGAAAGGAACACCGAAACAGGCTACGTTTGTTGAAGTAGGAGAACCACAATTTCAGCTACGGGCACAATATCTTGCGAGAAAATTCTTAATGAAAAAGATGTCTTCCATATCCAGTCCGATAATACCAAAATTATCACTTTTACAAGCCTTAATGTTATCAAACCGTACAGCTAAATATAAATTAAATCTTCCAATCTTATTCACAGCATACAAGTCGATTAAGAATTTCATACCGAAAGTTATTAGATTTTCAACGTCTCCGTGCTTTACGACAGACTATTTTAAATTAGCAACAATACTACCCGTTCACTTTCCTCCATATCCAGATAAAGATACACGAACGTCAATGCCAAGTATGGTGAATAAGATATTCATGGAATATGTACACTCTGTAGTGCATGAAGATTTTTATATAGTGTATACAGACGCATCAAAGTCCTCAGCTGGTAACACTGGAGCTGCAATATATTGCAATAATCTAATGGAATACAAAATCTACTCATTACCAGCAGAATTTTCAATATTCACGGAGGAAGCGTTTGCTATTCGTCAAGCATTATTGTATATACAGGAGAAAAACCTCAAGAGGGTAGTGATCGCCACTGATACAGCATCAGTCTTACACTCCCTGGGATTGACAACAGCTGATTACTGTGTAGACTGGTACATTGTTAACATAAAAATTTTGTATCACAAACTAACCAACTCAGGATACAGTATTTATTTTGTCTGGACTCCTGGGCATACATCCATAGAAGGGAACCACATAGCAGACGCATTAGCCAAGTACGCAGCTGAAGAATCAAGTCACCGATCGCTTCGGATTAAATTTTCTGCAAAAGCGCTTGAGTCGCATTCTAAAACAGAATTGTTGGAAAGTTGTCAGAAACAATGGACAATTACAGGGAAGACTAATGGGAAAAAATATTATTCAATTCAACCAATTATACCTAAAGAACCTTGGTATCAAGACATTAACCTTTCAAGAAACTCTTTAACAAGTCTTCTTAGATGTCGACTAAATTACACCCTAGCCCCTAAAGATTTGTACACTAGGAAGATTGTACAATCCCCAATCTGTCAGTGTGGTTCACCTGAAGGAACACCTGATCATATTATATTTGAATGTCATCTTAATGCAACCACGAGTGATTATTTCTTAAGAGATCTAAAAGAAGCAGTGCCATACGCCTTGTCAACACTTTTGAGGAACTCAACTAAGAAAATAATATATGTACTTACCAACTACATTCTGAGAGAAAATACTGTATTATAAAATTATGAAATTGTAAAATTATGAAATGTAAAACAAATGTAACTGGTGCATAGCAGAAAAGCTACAACCAAATATACATTTATAAAAAAATTAAAAATAAAATAGAAGATATTCACGAAATTTATTGTGTGCGAAAATGAATAAGTATACCCCACAACAACGTGGAAAAATTGTAACAATATTTTTAAGGAATGATCTATCTGTAATCTTGACACAACGAGATTTTAGACGACATTTTCCAATTTGACCGCTCCAGATTTTTTCCTTTGGGATATTTGAAGTCATTGGTTTATGTGAATAGAAGTCAGAGACGTTACAGCAACTATAGGAAAATATTCAGCATGAAATTGAAAACATTTGCCTGTTGATTCTTTCCAACACCATGAAAAACGCAAAAGAAAAGAATAAGAGTCCAGATTTGCATCAATTTGAATGCTGGTCATTTATTGGATGTTATCTTTGAAAATTGAGGACATGAAACTTACAAGTATCAATAAAAGTTTAACACAAAAAAACCTACTTTGTTTAATTTAAAACCGAAGCTATAGGTTAAGAAAATCAGGTGATGACTTTTGCGCCACCTTGTACGTACATGTACACACACACTCATACATAGGTCTACTATATACACAACAAATATTTATTAAACATGTTTTATTTATAATTACTTGACCAAAACAAAAAATCGAACCAGGAATAAGAGTATGTAGCAACACTCCATAAAACTTTCTCTTAATCTTCGCTTGAAGATACCTATTGAATTTGATTTTCTCATTTCATGTGCGAGTGCATTCCAGTCCCTAACCACTGATACAGTAAAAGAGTTACTAAAAAATTCAGTTTTGTAAGTTTTAATTGTTAAAAGATTAGAACTTTGAGATCTTGTGTATGATAACTCTGGATTTTGTAAAGGAAGCAATCTGTCAGTGAGATACAAAGAACTTCCTGTATGAAGTAACTTATAACTATAGCAAGACTAGTTTCCTGTACCAGGGTCTTTCTTTCATTTTAATCCAGCCTAATTTATTATAATATTCAGTTAAATGGTCATACCTCTTAAGGTTAAATATATATCTTATGCATGAGTTCTGAATTTTTTGAATTTTCACTATAGCAGTAGTCAAGATGTGAGAGGACCAAAGCTTGTACAAGTCGCTCTTTAATAACAGGCGGAAGACTTTTTTATTTGTATAATACATGTAAGGAGGCATAGGCCTTCTTACATATATTATTAATGTGTTCAGACCAGATCTGGTTTGTATCTATTTTCACCCCTAGATTATTTACAGATTTAGAAAATGGTATACCTACGAGGGGCGATCAGGTTGCTCCGACCCTAACATAGAAGGAATGACGTCACGATTGATTTTTTATTTTGTTATTGTTTAGTGATCCTTTATATGCATTCAATCTGAATTGCAAGTCTAAGTAACGCACAGTTTTCTTTTTACAGGGGTTTAACTGAGTGAAGTTGTGTCAATGTGCCAGAATGGAGAAAACTGAGGTGAGAGCGGTGATCAAATATTTTGTGAAGAAGAAGTGGACGGTATCCAAAATTCATGAGGACTTGGTGGATACATTAGGGGACAGTGCTCCTTCATACAGTATGGTGAAGAGATTGTGTCGTGAGTTTCATTGTGGGAGAGAGTCGTATGAGGAGGAACATGCAGGTGGAGCGCCAAAAACTGTCATGACGACCGAAAACATTAACAAAGTCCACAATATCGTGCTGAAGGATCGTCGAGTCACTGTCCGTCATGTTGCTGAGATGTGTGGCCTGTCATATGGCACTGTGCAACACATAATTACCCAGGAATTGCAAATGAAAAAAATTGCTGCAAGATGGGTCCCTCGAAACCTCACCCCAGATCAGAAGCGCACCCGAGTGCTCATCAGTCAAGAACTTCTTGACAAGTTTCGTGCTGATATTGACGATTTCCTTGTCCGATTTGTAACTATGGATGAAACATGGGTCCATCACTTCGACCCAGAAACAAAATCACAGAGCATGGAGTGGAAACACCCACATTCTCCACCAACGAAGAAGTTCTAGGTGCAAACGTTAGCCTAGAAGGTAATGGCCTCAATTTTCTCGGACTGCAAGTGTGTCCTTCTTCTGGACTATCTACAAAGAGGCCAAACCATCACTGGCACATACTACAGTGACCTAATCAAGAAATTACGTGATTCAATCACGAAAAAGAGGCGTGGGATGTTGACCCGTGGTGTGCTTCTTCACCAGGACAATGCACCTGTCCACACTCACGCATTGCGAGGGCCGCTATCGCAGATGCATCGTTCGAATTGCTGCCCCACCCACCCTATTCCCCAGATTTGGCCCCCAGTGATTTCCATTTGTTCAAACATTTGAAGAATGACATTCGTGGGCAAAAAAAAATCTGATGATTCTGAGGTGATAAGGGCTGTGGACTCATGGTTGGAGGAACAGTCAAAATATTTTTTTTTTGCAAGGTATCCAGGCGTTGGAGCACCGATGGGAGAAGTGCATTGGAGTTGCAGGGGAGTATGTTGAAAAATAAAATAAAAATTGAAACCCTATTGCCGCTCTTTCTATGTTAGGGGCAGAGCAAACTGATCGCCCCTCGTACACCGTTTAGTTGTACAGTAGGCATATTAGCCGAATTTATACGTGCTAAAAGCTGATGTGATCCAATTCCCTTTGTACACAATCAAAACCTCTTCATAAAGGATGGAAAAACACACTCTATTCTTATACAATTCGTAGTTAGAAAGACCCTTCACAGAGCTATCCGATAACATCTTGACCTCAGTTTGGCTAAAAATGGACAAAGCACGTTCTTTCCCTCTGGTCTTCATTTGAGATGCATCGCGCTCCCCCCCCCCTTCTCTCTCTCTCTCTCTCTCTCCCTCTCTCTCTCTCTCTCTCTCTCTCTCTCTCACACTCGTTTTTCCAAGTGGATAATAAAATTTATCAGCGCTGATACGATATAATAATAACCCGTGGTTCTACAGCCCGTAAGGGCCTTGACCTACCTCCCTACTGCCAGCCTCCCTTCCACAATCCTACCTAGAGGTGTGGAGATCTTTAACCAGTAATGGGAGTGACGTGGGGTCAGCACGTCGAACCCCCAGCCGTTATAGGAGAAATCCGTGACCGGGTTACGCCACTCACTCGCAGCTTCCCAATTTCCTCACGATGGTGGGTTGCACAGGCCGAAAACCCAGATACTGAACCCAGGCGGACTCGAACCCATGCCGTCCCGCAGTCGGGGCCCAAAGCACAGCGCCTTAGAACGCACGGCCACGGTCTCTGAAAGGCAGTCTTAAGTATGTTTTTAAAAAAGTATGCCGTTGTCGGTTGATTGATTGATTGGTATTGGTTGGTTTGCTTTATTTTACTTCGCTTCTTGTGCCACTTTTGGCTAATTTGCGAAGATGGGGATGAGTAATGACATTATAAAATTGATGAATGGACACTCACAAACATCCATGCCCACGCCGGAATTCGAACCCGGGACCCCTGGCGTCGTAGCGCGGGGGCCGTTATCGAGTTAACTCCGGACGGGTGAATCAATTGCGGCCCCAGCTGGCAATCACCTGGAAAGACCTTACGTTCGGGGTTTACGGAAGTAACCCCTGTTTCGCTGAGGTATTTTGCGCGAAAATTTTAAATTTGTACACTTATTTCGAAAAAACGTTATAACTTGTAGACTATTGGACCAATCTGCTTCGGGTAAGTTTTGTTTTCAAGCTAAGATACCAGGGCATGCAACTGTGTACAATTAAGAACGCCAAAATGAAAAGACGGGGTAATGTGGGCCGTGTCCCCAAATTTCCATGAAAAAATAATAAACATCTGGACTTCGCCCCATCTTTCCCCACTCCTATGGGAAAAGGAAGCAAACTTTAGCTTTATTTTATAGTAATAGACCTTTCGCATTGAAATGAAAGTTGTTTCATGTTCCTAGCTGGCACACAAAATGTAATATGAGCCGATATGTTGAAGTCTGCATGCACAGTTCGAAAAACAAGGTTAACATGGACTCGAACACGTGACCTGGGCGTGTTGAAAGGGGGAAAAATTGCTCCAACCTTGACGAAAGCTTTTCCCAGAAAGCCTATTAGTGTTTCCACCACAATATAGAAGTATCAAGGTGCAAATAGCGTGAGAATTTTACCTAATTCGTCTTGACACACATATGTGACAAGAGCCTTATTTTGCGTGACACACACATGTGACAACGGCGGTTTAAAGGCGGTTGCGTCTTTCTCGAGTTTGGGTCCGAAGGGTGAAGCAATTTGCAGTGGCGGAACATTTTAAGTTTCAAATATATCCATTAGCGATTAGCCTATTTGTGCTAAACTTTTTATTTGTATTGTTTGATATCCTGAAGAAAAATATTGTTGAAGAAGAATATTATTCAAGAAAAATATTATTG
The DNA here is from genome assembly GCF_977018435.1 of Lepisma saccharinum. Taxonomy (NCBI): domain Eukaryota; kingdom Metazoa; phylum Arthropoda; class Insecta; order Zygentoma; family Lepismatidae; genus Lepisma; species Lepisma saccharinum. Next base: position 50,896,478 of record NC_139233.1, read on the forward strand.
AAGAAATCTATTTTATGCATGTAGAACATTTCTTGTTCCTTGTTCCTTGTCATCACTTTTCATAATAGGCAGTCATGGCTTTTGGAGGGAGCACGTGCCCCTGTGTTCCTCTACTAAATCCACCAATGGTAATTTCTAACATTGTATAAATATTATCCAATAGTGTATAGTAATACATGTGAAAAATTTCTATGAATGAATGAGATCGTAAAAATAATTTTAAATTTCTGATGGTGGAGAACTGCTACTTGTTGGAATGTCTTCCTGTCTGGGAAGCAGAAAGAAAGCACTTTCAGACCAATTTGCTGTCGGAGCTACTGAAATTCTATGCATTTTCGGTCTCCATATTTTAAAGTAATAACTTTATGTTTTTAACATTATGTATAATTTGTATTCATTAACTGATTGTAAATACATATTACTATTAAAATTGTTCTGGAATCCTGGATGTAGGATTCAATAGAACATCGATTATTTTTTTTAATGCAGTGTATCCATATTATAAGATTATCTGTAACGATATTGATCGGTGAAGTTGTTAACACTATTCATAAAGAAGGCTACTTGCAGGCACCAAATGTCTCAGAAATAATAATAATAATAACAATCGAATGTTTAAATTGGAATAATTATCTTATAAAATAAAATTAAAATAATATTAATTAAAATATGTAGATTAATTAATATTGGTTGTTATTATTACATGAGGTAATAGAAACAATAGGTAAAATACAGTATGCCTAGTTAAGATCTCCAAAATGTGTATATAAAAAAACTGCTGTCAAGGAAATTAATGTTAAATGGATAAAGAATTGAATATTTATTGAATTTGAATTTGAATTTAAAATTTTGGGTACGTCAGCACTTAGGCTATTTTGCACCCGTCGCATTATACGGGGTTCAGCCCCTTACCGAAACTAAAATAACAGAACTGTAATGTCTTATAACTAAAATATTCTGACTTCGGTTAGAAGCTGAGGCTGTAAAGGAGCACTCAGCACACATAAGGGCAAAACTCAGGATAACGCACACACAGTCCTACGAAAATTATACTGGCCGTTTGTCCAGACGCCAAAGCCTCGTTAGTCTGCAAAATACAGTCCAGGGTGTACTACGTAAAAGATGAGGTTGACAATTGGGTGTACTACGTGGAAGGTTCACCCCTTACACTCCTAATATGTATTGAATAACGAAATAGATGCGAGATCCAGTTGACGATAAGTAAAGTTCTTGATTAATATTAAACCATTGATCATACAAGAAATATTAAACAAGTATATTTTTATTATGTAATTTTAGTACTTGATAAGTACCAATACGTTCTTGGCCACTTCTTTTCAGACAAGTTATTCTAGCATCTGGACTACTTTGTTCGGCTTATATGAAAACGTGCCATTTGATTATATGTCTCCATTTTGTATTTTTTTCAACACTGACATGTTTAGTGTAAATTTAATCCACAATTCAATGAACATTTCATTAAAAAAAAAAACAAGATCGACACTTGTTTGCTAAGAATTCCAACATTAACATTTTATGAATTCTAAGGCAATGCTTGATATACAGTATCAGTAAATGCATGATGCACAAAGTAAATATTAGAGTAACATCATGCCCATACACATCACCAGCTTTAAGTTATAGGAATTTGCGTTCATTATAATTCCATGCCTGTTCGACTGCTTTGAGCAATTTCACAACTAATTAGAATTTTTATTTTAAGAAAATACGAGCATTCATATGCACAATACAGAATAAATTAGTTATCTTAATTTCATTAGTTGGTAGTGTATTGTTAAAAGAAAACTGCTATAGAAGAGTTTCAAACTCGCGCCCCTCAGAGTGGTGGGCAGTTATACAAGGATTGGACTACCCCGCCAAGCTTTTATCATGCTTCTGCCCATTTAATTTCTTGAAACCATATTATGCCATATAATGTGTTATTAGGAGAATATTATTATAGATTGTAAAGTCCTTTGCGTATTAAAATTAAATTGGTGTTTTTCGAAACTAGGAAACATTATATATTTTTGTGAGTTCTTCACATTGAAAACGAGTGAGTCTGAGAATTCAGCCACAGGTGAGGTAACGTATCTCGTGTGATTTAAAAATCTGCCCAGATGCAAAAGGCTGTGAACTTGCGCAGATCTACGGTTGGCATGTCCACCTGTGGAAAGTAGCTCAATAGCTCAGTGAGTTTGGAGACCTCTGGGTTAAGACAACAGACAAACTGTAAAACCATTCATCATTAAAGTGTTTATTTAACCTATCGGCAAACAACCAGCACAACACACACTAAACAGCGTCTAAAATAAGATGGGTAACAAAACCAAAATATCTATTTTCTGTCAGGTTTTAGTGCTAGCGTAATAATAATAATAATAATAATAATAATAACACTGGTCTACAAAAAAAATATTTGTGAATGTTACAAGAACAAAACAAGCTGTTTCTAGAAGTTGCTGAGCCCCTGAATGCAGATCTGATTTCAGAATTTCTCCATCGGGCTCAGATTTCCTGTAAAAATGTTTTTTGTATTTTCCTACCTCAGCCTATGTTCTATATGTATTGGTCGAAAGGACTCGCTTTCACAAAAGTGCTACAAACGTAAAAGGTAATAAATCTGTTTCAGTATACAAAGGAATGAAGTAAATGATTAACATGAAAGTGTATAAACGTACCTAAAAATGTTTCCTTCCCGATTTCCTACGAAACTTTGCCTCAGGAACATCTCTTCGTAAGATCCAGCAGTAGTAGGACAGCATTGCGGCACTCCATTTGCCTTGATACCGCTTTTCCATTAGAGCAATGTCTTGGTGAAACTGTACACCGTGTTCGTCACTAACAGCACCAAGGTTAGTTGGGAAGAAGTCCAGGTGATCATTCAATAAATGTAATTTTAGAGACATGTTGCATCCCATACGTTGGTATGATCTAATTAGTCCATGTACAATATCACGATACTTCTCTGATTTATGGTTGCCTAAAAAGTTTTTACATACCCTTGTAAAATACAACCATGCCATTTTTTCAACATCTGTTAATTGTTGAATGAAATTCTCGTCATTCATCAATTCCCTTATTTGAGGCCCTACAAATATTCCTATCTTTAATTTTGGCATCGCTGATTCTTGGGAATTTCTGTTGCAAGTACATGGATCCACGTGAAGTTCTGTCCATGGCTTTCACGAAGTTTTTAATTAGTGCCAATTTTATGTGCAGAGGAGGGAGATACACATTTTTGGGGTCAACAAGAGGAGTGTTCGCCGCATTCTTCTGTCCAGGAACTAATTCACTACGAAGAGGCCATTTTTCCCCACAATAGTGATTTTTTTCTGTCTCTGCTGTCCCACTCGCATAAGAAGCAGCAATGCTTTGTGTACCCAAGCTGCATGCCAAGCAGAATTGCAATTACCTTCAGATCTCCGCATATATTCCATTTGTATTTCTCATATTGGATATTTGTCAGAAGCTGTTTCAAGTTCTCATACGTCTCCTTCATTTTAACAGCATGAGCAATTGGTACTGATGGGAATTTGTTTCCATTATGGAGAAGTACAGCTTTCATACTAACTTTGCTGGAATCGATGAAAAGACACCAATCGTGTGAACTGTATTCATGGCCAAGACAATTCATAACGGATGAGATGTCATTACAAAAAAACATGTCTCCTTCGTGGGAGAAATATTCTGAGAAAATTATATGGCGGTCACGAAAAAAAAAAAACACTTTTGTATCGCAAGCGAGGAGATTCCAACCTTTCAGTTGCGATGCTAAAAGTTCAGACTGTTGCTTAGACAAATTTAAATCCCGCGTAAGGTTGATCAGATCCCCTTGTGACAATAAGTGTGGCTCCATTGATGAACTGGACACTTTAAATGTTGGGTCGGCAGATTCTTCACCTCTTGCACTTTCTTCCCCGTGTTGGTCACGACAATCATTTTCACTCACAGTCACATTCTCAGGAGGTTTTGGTACCGGCAATTCTTGATTGTGACATACAGGTCTCATGGCTGATAGTAAATTTGGGTACTGCACAGTGTTCCTTGTTTTCGACGTGTTCGGGCATGACTCATCGACAGTGTTGCCATGCCTCTCTCTTATTCACAATTTGGTTTGTTGCAATTGGAAGAAGGTCCCTGGCCTTAGGAACGTGCTGGCCATTCTATGGTCATATAATGACTGTTATTCAACAATATCTGTAGAGTAAATATAGGTTAAGCCACAGCCCAATAGGCAGAATTTTCATGAATTGCATTAGGTACAGGTTAGTGTATAACAAGAAAACTGAGCCCGATAGGAAAAAACTGATTTCATTTTTGAATTCAGCACCATCGACTTACCATAGAACACCATTCACAGTCCTTGTAACAAATTTCATGTTGACCAGTGTAATCGGAGGTGAAAGATTTCTTACTCACCGGGTCTTTCGGGAAAGGTGTTTCTATGGTTTACTTGGTTTGGATGATAAAATTGAAGCTTTAACTTTTCTGCTAGTATACCTCATTATGTAAATACAAACCAATATCGGTATTCACAAGCATTTGTGTCTGCCTCGGTTTTTAAGTCGGCGTCAAGAATAATCATCTAGGGGTGCTAAGGGGGTGAGGAGAGATAAAAGTAAGAGTTGCCAGCGCATTTTCTTCACTGTCGTCTACTCTTCCGCAACGTAATCAATGACTTGAACTATTCAGCTAACGAAGGTTTTCTTCTAACCTGATAATTTACTTTCTGCTTTTCTAGTGATAAACATTTTCTGTTTGCAGTTGTAGGGCATATAACATAATATGTTTCGTTGAAATATATTTTAATGCCGAAAGGAAAACTTTTGTGAACTATCGGTATTTCGTAATTTATCATTCCTACTGCGCCCCCCTCCCCCGCACCGCGGAGGTTGCGGGGGTGCTATTTACGCCACTGTACTTATGTTTATCCAACAACATTGTTAATTGGCGGAATATTAAGAATATAAATAATAATAAGCAGCTAATGAAATTATAGGTGATTATCAATGTGGATTTAAACGTAACAGATCAACTACAGATCAAATTTTTCACATCAGACAGGCACTTGAAAAAAAATGGGAATATAATCAAAATGTCCATCAGCTATTCATTGATTAAAAAAAGCATATGATTCGGTCAAAAGAGATAAATTATATAATATATTAGTAGAGTTTGGAATACCTAAGAAGCTTGTTAGTATGATAAACGTATGCACCAGTGAAACAGAAAGTAAAATTCGTGTGGGTATTAATGTGTCTGACAAATGTACAATTCATGATGGGTTAAAACAAGGAGATGAATTATCTCCATTGCTCTTTAAGTTTGCCTTAGAATATGCTGTTAGGAAGGTAAAAGAAACTAAAGAAGGGCTAAAATTAAATGGTGTGACTCAGTTGTTAGCATATGCAGATGATGTAGACTTATTAGAGGATGATATAAATACAATTAAGAATAATGCTAAAATATTTTTCAAAACTGCTAAAGAGATAGGTTTGGAAGTTAACAAAGAGAAAACTAAATATATGCTTACAGGCCGAAACCAAGTGTTAGGTAATAATCAAAATCTAATTATTGATAACAACTCGTTTGAACCAGTTTCCAAATTCAAATACTTAGGAGTAATATTAACAAATGAAAATTATATTAAAGATGAAATAAAAAGTAGGCTTAATTCAGGAAATGCATGTTACTTCTCTCTTCATAAACTTTTATGTTCTCGTTTAATATCTAAGAAACTAAAAGTTAAAATATACAAAACAGTAATTTTGCCTGTAGTATTATATGGGTGTGAAACTTGGTCCCTTACATTGAAAGAGGAACATTAATTGAGAGTATTTAAAAATAAGATCCTTGGGAAAATATTTGGACCTAAAAGGGATGAGGATACAGGTGAGTGTAGAAGATTACATAATTTAGAACTACATAATTTGTATTCATGTCCAGATATTATTAGAATGATTAAATCAAGAAGACTTTTGTGGGCAGGCCATGTGGCACGAATGGGAGAGGAAAGAGGAGTTTACAGGATTCTTGTTGGGAAACCTGATGGTAAGAGACCTGTAGGAAGGTCAAGACGAAGATGGAGGGACAACGTTGAGATGGTACTAAAGGAAATCGGTAGGGATAGAAAAGAGTATATAGATCTTGCTCAAGATAGGGACAGATGGAAGGCCTGTGTAGCTGCAGCCATGAACCTTCGGGGTTAAGAAGGCTGGAGAGTTAGTTAGTTAGTTAGTTTAGCCCATCACACACAGTGGAGCATCTCTCTCCGTAATCATGATCGACATTGAATCCGGAAACTGTTGTGACAGTTTCTCAGTTTTACTCTGTGCTGTAATTATGGTTATTTCATTAATTACTTTAAACGCATGTGACGTAAAATGGCGAGGTAATTTTTTGGTTGCGAAAAAAATTTGCTTCCTAACAAAATAAAGAAAAACAAACTTAGAATTCCTCAGAAATAGGGCAGCAAATTTCCTCGTTTGTTGAAATGGAAGTCTTTTCGGGGCATTTGAAACGAGGGGGGGGGATGTAATGTTAATTAAAATTTTTCACGGTTTCTCATTTATTCGATGTTTACAGCAGTTGACTCAAGGGTAGAAAGTAAAGAAGCAATGATAGGAGGAATGATACAGATTTCAACAGGATAGTAGAAAAAAATGGAGTCCACTGAACTATATGTGCCTGCAGTAGCGTTGTATGGATTTCGAGACGTGTATTTTATATATCTACGTATATGAATTTATGCATGTATGCATTGTGTTTATAAATACGTAGTTGGACAATACAAACACTTTTGAAGCAACAATGTTCATGTATATATGAATGCATATTGAGAGAGAATGAGAGAGTGGTGTATTGAATACTGTTATCGAGTTTGAACCCAAAATATGTAAATCTACCAAGTGAATTACACTATCAGCTTTTCGGGATGTAAGGTGTGACTTTCCGTAACCACTCAAATGTCAATTTTTCAGGTAGTACACAACGGACTGCATTCTCGAGAACTAACGAGGCTCTGGCATCCTCTGTGGAGCTCCTTTTGTGTCCTGTTCATGTGTGTTTGTGATTGTCCTTCATCAATTTCATCTTATCACCATTCTTCCTCATCTTCACGATTAGCGAAAGGAGCAGAAAAGGGAATTGAAATAAAACAAATTAAAGCTATCGACCTTTCAATTACTATCAGAAAAAATGGATCGATATTTCTTGATCATTTGCTGATTAATCAACTTTTGTTTGCAAATATGCCGAAAATTGTCTCTTTATCCAAGGTCTGGACCGCACACCTCCATATCAAACATGAAATTACCATACACGTGCGGCGAGGACCGTATGGTTGGCAACACTGCTGCAGATAAGTGAAAGGCTGCGTGTAGCTCCAGCATTTCTCGCCTCTATTGCAGCTCCAGAACTGTATAGTGCCAGTGTTGTGTACACAAGATAGTAGAATCAGACGTCTCTTAACAGTAATAATAATCCCTTCCGCCTGGGTTAATGAGTATGAATGTATGAGTGTAGTAATAACAACTTTTTGTTTCAAGACCAGAGTTATATGCAACACTTCTCTCCGGTTTATATTAGGTAACCAAGAAAGTTCTATCGAAGTTCACACACTCCTTATACTGCAAAGTTTCAAGGCTAGACGAACAAGATGATAATCAGTTGTTGGTGAGCATATACACGTTCCACGAGCAGGTAAAAGCCAGTGCAGTTCAAAGTAAACATCAGTGACGACAGGTGAAGCATGGGTACTCCAAACAGTGTGATAAAAGCTGTAAGAGTTTAAACTTGGAACAAATTCGACAGCAGGGCGAAAGAAAATATGTAAGGTTTCGACGGTGATGTACTGAATGAGCGGACTTCGCAACGGCGGTTTCAAAAATTGAAGGACGGCGATGAACTCCTAGAAGATGCTCCACATGCTGGAAGACCAACAGCCGTAGACGCCGGCGCTCTGAAGATGGCTACTGTGGCGAACAATGGTCTAACACAGTGGTTTCCAACTTCAAAAGGTCCGAGGGCCAAAATTATATCTAACAGTTGATTGGCGGGCCGCATTTTTTTGGGGGGGGGATTAAAAATTACAAAAATTGTAAGTACTGAACTGAGAATGTAGTACTTATTTTCGCATGACCTAAATTTCTAAAATCAGGCATTAAAAACAATGGAATCACAAATCAAAATTTTATAATTACAATTTATTTCATAAAAACCCAATACTTATGGATGAGTTGAAAGAAATTAAAAACACACCATACAAATAAGAATCCTTCATACTAAGTGTTCAATATGAAAATTGACTTGGAATATTCACTTCAATTTCTGTATTTGAAAGTCTCAGAAGGTGAAGCAGTGAAGAATCTACCAATCGACTTCTGTAGCGGTTCTTGACGAACTTCATTGAAGAAGAAACCCTTTCACACGTGTATGTGCTGCCGAACATCCATGTCATTCTTTGTCCAAAACTACGAAGGTTTGGAAAGCGTTTGTTTGAAAGGTGTTTGAGAAACTTTGGCCCCTTTTCTTGGCCAGTTTGAAGGAACACGTCGCCTTGCAAATCACACAATTCAAGTTGGAGAGAAGCTTCTTGTTCTTCGATGTTAACGCCAAGAGGATTGCTAAATAGCTGGATGCTGCTTTAAGTTCTTCAAAATCCTTAATCTGGAGTCAAACTCATCCATTATTCCTTTAATATTTGCACTGAATTAAAAAATGTCCAGTGTTTCTTCATCATCTGCTAGCCGCCGACAGCTTGGAAAATGGACCAGGTTATTCCTCTCCAAAGTAACGTTGAAAATCTTCTGTTTATTACGAAACCCATTTATGTTTCCCATTAAATCTGACACCAGCTGGTTTCTTTGCTGCAGCTTCAAGTTCAGTTCGTTCAGATGACCTGTGATATCTGTTATAAACGCCAGTTGTTTAAGGAAGTCCTTACTCTGAAACTGTTCCTTCAGTAAAAATAGAACGTATTTTAATAAAAACACATAAACTTAATGTATTTTCCAAACTGGCTTCGCGGGCCGCAAAAAAAGGCATCGCGGGCCGCCAGTTGGAAACCCCTGGTCTAACATGTGGCGACTTGCGAGAAGAATTCCATATCAGTGAAGAAACCATCCGACAACACCTCCATCAACTTTGAATAAGGTGGATCGATAGCCACACGTGGCTAAGGCCATCCATGACGTGACACCATTCTCTGCCTTGATTGGGGAACACTGCTAGTGTTGCCCACGAGACGAGACTTCGGCCTATCTCGTCTCGTGGAAATGCTGTGAAATGCTGTTTCGTCTCGAAAATATTCGTTTGTCTCGGGACACATGATCAATCTCGTCTCGTCTCGAATTTTTAAAAGCCTGTCCCGTCTCGTCCCGTGGGCAACACTAAACACTGCATCCACCTTATTTCCCAGACATCGCCCCATTCGATTACTATCCGTTCCGCCGTTGACAACCACCTTAGAGGACGACGGTTCCGAAACCAAGACGAGGTGCACACCGATTACTTATTTGGTCCACGTTCCGCAGAGTTCTACCACAGTGGGTGTCATGTCTTCCAGAACGTTGGAGACAGGTCATTGATGCTGATGGGGACTATGTTTGGCCTGCCAGATCCGTTACACGTCCCTTTTTGGCGTTTGAAGGTATCGGGTGCAAATCCAACAGAACTTTATTGGTTACCTAATAAATCCTCTTTACCAATCTTAGGTTTTCTATTCAAGGTAGATCGTAAGTCGGGTAGAATAGCTTCTACTAACACTATTTTGTTACACGATCTTCAGGCTTGAATTACCTTACTTTCCCATCCCGACCCTCCCTGGCGTTATGGCTTCGTTAAGGTTAGGAACCGATAGAAGGTGTGTTTTTCCCCACCCTTCCCCGTGGGGTATTTCACACATCAGCATGCTAGTGGTGTCCCAGCCGAGGTTTACATGCTTGCTTGGTTTGCCCTCTGAACTTCCCTGCTATTGTGTTCTTGTAGTCTTCTTTTTATATTCTTAGTGCGTTGATTGATGGTTGACTTGGTTTATTTTACTTTGCTTTTCTGCCAATTTTGGCTAATCGCGAAGATGAGGATGAAGAGACATACACTGAAGAGAATTACACTGGCTGTGACTGCAGACGCCAGACCCTCGTTAGTCGGCAAACATGCAGTTGAGGGTGTACCTTGAACAGGGGTTGGCATTTAGGTGTCTTCACTAAGGGACATCTCTTACACCTCTTTCTATTACGATTATGAAACCTGTTAAAATTCCCTACCAGTAGACACAACATAAGCTGTGAGTGTTCATCTCTTACTTGCATTTTCAGACAATGAATCAGAGAGAGACTGCTGGACGTGGACATAGACAGACAAGAAATACTAGCCGACTGTCAGACGTAGATTTCAATAAGTGATCAATTGAAAACAAAGGAATGGGGGAAAGCAAGATACATAAATTTGGTAGGCAAAAAAGAAAGGGGAGGGTTAGCGTGGTTCACACTAGGGGGTTGGAAACAAGTAAAAATGCCGAATGAAGCAGGGGAAACGATATGCTCTTTATGCTGGGGGAGAGACTGACGAGCATCTATCTGCCTGCCCCTCTACGCGTGATTTGCGAGACAAGTGGGTTAAGAACGTAATAGGGAGGGAAATAATGGAAGTGGTAGAAGATAGAAGAGGAATCAAAAGTGAAACAGTGCAACGAGTGGGAAGGTATTGGTGGGAAGTGAGGGATCGACGAGGAAAGGCGATAGCGGACAGCAATAAGAACGAAGAAACTGCACAAAGTGACCCCGAGCTTATAATACGTGTAATGTGGAATCCGTATGTACAATATATATGTGGGGTTTTTCCCTTTCTTATTCATACATGTATCAAAAGAGACAATGGTTGTAAAATATACCAATGTGTGTCAATATGTAGTGCGTACAGCTCACTGCTCGCACAAGGAAATACAAATAAATACAAAATGCAAGAATACACAACATAAGCCTATAATATCCAATCCCATGCATCAATGTGACTATAGTGGGACCATAGGCAAAAAGACCTGCGCAGAACCGCGTGTGTTGTGCATCGTACTCGCGCGTGGAGGGGAGGGCTAGAGTGGAGCAGGCATCCTTATGGCCCTCTTTGAGAACGAAGGAAGGGCAAGATGCGCGAAGGATTTTGGCCCAAGATTATTTTGTTTGTGAACACTCTATAATGCATGCTTGCATTATTGGAAGGGAGGGTCCCTCTGAAAGTTTCGTATACTCCAAGATATTATGAGGGGGAATGGGTTTAACTCTGCAGGGTAACCTACCGCTCTATGCGTTGGGCTTCTGGAGGCTGCCTTTTCACTATTTTTCTTCTTGCTACATTCTCTCTATTCCCCCTTCAGGATTATATATATACACGTAAAATATAAAGTTCAGATATGTCGTATTCTGAAAATATGATATCCTTAACATATATGGAGAGATATAAAAGAGATAAAGTTATAAAAATACAAAAATCGGGTACTTTCTGAACAGAGTCGGACTGCGAGAACAAATAGGAACATCATCAGTACAAAAATATTCCGCTCCCTACAAAGAAAGTTAGTCGATCAGCAATGGTTAGGGCCTGTTCACAGGGAGCAGTAAATGATTTGTTTGTAGATCATTTCTGGACCGCCTGTGACACGTGTGGTAAGCATACATTTGTGGAGACAATCACGCTCAATAGACGCTGGACGAATGCACCACTTAGTGGAACTCAAAGTAACTAGATTGGCTACGTGCGAAATCATTCTTTCAGTTGCAAATCTGGTTTGACGGCTGGTGTAATCGTCACTTCCGCTTGTGACATATCGCAAGATGTCCCTCAGTTTATATTACAAAACTATACTAAAATCCATTGTAGAAATCAACGCTAAATATAGCAGAATTGTGAGAGAGATAATTTATATATTCGCTGAACACTTGAAAAAGATCGATGCAGTGATCTATTTTCACAAGGTGTCGTTTAGTAGCGTCATCTGTGACCTCAGGATCCGGTTTAGGCCAAACTTCATACACTAGTGTACAGTCTGATGCGTAAGTATTAATGGGCAAAGTGTTCCACGTCATTTTCATTCACTTTGTTTTACGCAATGCGAGGTTCAAGAAATGAAATAAATCTCCATCAAAGCAGTTGGCAACCTCTGCAGTCTGCACTATAGTATTGGTATTTGGTACAATCCCAGTCCTTAAAAACACATAGGATTAAGAGAAAATTGAATGAAAAATATCGGTGGACAATTTGTCTGGCAATTATTCTGTATCTCACTGTACACGGGCAAAAAGCGGCAGACCAAACAATACCATGCAAATAAGTGTGGTCGGTCGGTCACAATGGCACAGAGGTGAGAACGACCGTGTTTCACCGACTACCCAATGAAAGGAAATCTTTTTTCTTCTTGGTCGAACGTGTGGTTCCATGCAGTCTTTATTCTTGACGTCTTGCCTTGTTTACGTGACAATAATGGACAATAAAATGTTTATTTACTTGATTTACGAACGTAAACCATTAGATACACATCAATCGAAAATTATCACAATCGTGAGCCAGGAAAACGTCGTGTATTTTTTTTCTTTAATAAAAATACGGACATTATTAAAAATCTTTCAAAATCTCATTAAGTCATTCCGATAATATTTTCAATAAGGGTTCTCCAACATAAACATGAGCGTCCGAAAGGGAGCAACGGGGCAAGGCCATCCCTAGAATATTAATGTCAACCTAAAATTATATATTTAACACATATAATTTTATTTCACTCACAGGATAGTTTATAGATTATAAGGGCTTTGTAGGAACATGATGTGTATGTGTGAGCGGGATGTATACCTCGTTTGCTTGCATCCATCCCTGGAAAAAAAAATCCTGCGCTCATCAATGAACAGTAACATTTTATCGGTCATTTCCATACAGTCTGAACATGAACTCTACCCGCACAATGACGATTTTCCTAATGCAATGTGACCACCACATCACCAAAATGACCGTTAGTCGAACACGCAGTTCGGCCGAAACAGGATCCAATGTGACCACGAGGTAAGTTTTTTGATACTATGTGACTTATGGCGCCACACACCCTTGGTGGACGGAGTGAATCTACCTTACCAATTTTGTGTGTAATTTGGCTCAACCGAGCATCTATATTGGTAATAGGTAGAGTCACATATTTTTGATAAGTAAAAAAGCAAAATTTCGGTACATAAACAGAGTCAATTTCGAGTAAATAAACAAAAATTTTGGTGTTATGGCGGTGAAAACTCGGATCAAAGCGGTATATATAAAATTACATTTTGGATTTAAAATTGTGAATATTATCCTAAAAACTGCACTTATTACACAAAATCAACATATCCCTTCTAATAGCACATTTATGTAGTTACCGGTGCCGCAACCGAATTGCGCACAAATCTCACTGACCTGTTTTGCGCACAGATTTTGATCCAACGTTGCCACTTTGATAGCTTTAAAGTCTGTGCGCAAAACTGTTTTTTCCTTTAGACAAGAAGAGAGAGAGAAATTAGAAATAAAATAGTAAATCTCTTAAGGATTAAATAAAGAATATAATTTGACCAGTAAATGTAGCAAGTCAAGATACAATTTTCATACCAATTTACTCAAACTCAAGAGTTAGGTTAGGTTAGGTTAGGTTAATGACTGCACAACAAACACTTCTGTCAATCAAAGCTCGTGACCTTCGGTATAAATACGGAGATACACCGACCATTACATTCTAGCCCACCAATCAGGTTCATCCTCAATGCCTATCTAATGCTATCCTTCCAGCAAAAATACGTGTAAGTCCACACACACACACAAACAAACACAACAGAAGTGAGAACGCCTTGAGAACATTTTACATCTGACAACATCGCCTCATTTTTTTGTGCGCAATCCTGTACATTGTGACAACTTGTCAACGGCTTATCAGATAGCACTGATAAAACCGGAAAAGTGTGCCAATCCGGCTGTAGCCAGTTACCAGATTATTAACTTTATTCCTGTATAAAGGGGTCCACTTTTGCTTCTCAAATATTTACAGCAGAATTTTATCAATTTTCCATGTGCATAACTCGCAGCATAATTCAAACTTCAGAAAGTGTCGCGTCGGTAAATAAACTTTAAATTTTGTGTTTGAGTCTCATTTTGAAGTTCATTTCGCATCATTTCGTGACAAAAAAGGGTAGGAAAATGCACCTTTCAGAAACATGAAAAATTAACATTATAATGTGTTATTTCACATTTCGTGCTTTCGTCAAAAACGAAATATGCATACCTTTAGTAATAGGGTATAATTCCAGGATAGATGCCACATATTTTGTATTTTTAGATACAATTTCCTCCAGAACATGTGAATTCGGTTGAAATTTCAGGCACTAAAAATTCATTATATTAATACTTATTAGTAATTTAGAAGTCAAATCGGAATAATAATGCTGGCGGCAATTTCATTGGGTGACGAAATGAAGTTGTAAATGCAACGTGTGAGAGATACGAATTGGTTTATTTTACTTCGTTTTTCTGCCACCATCGGATAATTGCGAAGATTTGAAGAGATAAAATTCCTGTCCCACAAAGTTGGCCGCACTGCGATATTAAATTACTGCAAATTAACCATTCACTTCAGATTTCTTCAAACATTTGATCTGAAGATTGTATATACTATCAGAACATACCTAATTTGAAACATGTTACAAGAAAATGGGCGTCTTTCACATACTTTTACTAAGAATGAAAAGAAACACTATAACAAATTAGAAATATTAGACTACATCGATATCAATTGGTGCAAGAAAGAAATGTATTGCAAACACGATAGTGAGTAGTCCTGTGCGAAAGGATCCTTAGTAAGCAAAGTTGGTTGCTTTGGAGTAAATTTAGCCCAGTTATAAATACGGAAAATACAAACCAAGTGTAGAGGGTATTTTGTTCTGTTTAAGTCCAGGTAGGCAATAAGATTACTCTTAGTAATTTCTATTTCTTCACATAATTATAACTATTGAACTAACGGTCGACATACAGAGATTACTGAGCATTCCGTTGTCTTAGAACTTTCTTTATGAATTTGTAGCGATGTTGTACATTTGAGGGGTTCAAATTAAACTTTCAATTAATATTAACTACTTTAATTATTCATTCAAAATTTTTCTTGTGTCACTTGAACTCAATTATTCTGCATAAAATAAGTAGATATAATATGTGATCAACTTTTTAACTTAACGTGATTTTTGCAAATAATAAAATTAATAAACGTACGTTCCATCTGTGAACGAATAATACAAGCTATTTCAAGGTGAATTTCATTGGAATTAAGAGTGTGTCTATAATTTACGTGTCAAAGATATACTGTTCTTACAGCACGGCACCATTCTCAGAGGATTTTTGCCTAGGATCCGGGTGGGACAATCAGACCCTGATTGTGCATCAGTTAGTAAAATTCACGCTGATAATGATGTTATCTCTATTATTTTTCATTTGACAGTCCACAAAAATAAATCGAGTAGCGGGAAATAATAAAGTGGAAAAACGGGAATTTTTCTAAGGTTGGAGTTGGCAACAGTGTATCGACTGGGGGTAAAGCCTGTTCCAGGAGCGGAGAGCAGATTTGAGGAGCATGTTGCGGGAATTCGCGGACGTCAATGTAATTCTCGTTGTCCGCTTCGTGGCGTGAGGAGTGTTTTTCCAAGGATTTTTGCTGTACCAGCGGAATAAGTAGGAGTGTGTGGCCGTGTTTGGGGAAAGATTTTCGCGGTGTCTTTCACAAAGGTACCGGTCGAGAGTGCGCAGTCGGCAGGGGTTGACAAGAACACAAACCTTGATGGACTGTCATTGTCCGCGCTTGCCGCTTTTGCTGTCTTTTGTCCGTTCCAGGTCTTCTGGGAACCCGGCAGCCATCAAAACGGAGTGTTATTGAGGAATTGGGAAAACGACCACGCCGGAAATTCCTCCAGTGACGTCATGACAAGAAGGAAAGGCAACACTTTGGCGGGGTGAACCTTTTTTTTTTCCTTTTTTTTTTTAGTTTCCCAGTTTTGTGTTGTGTTGAGAGGTCGCTGCAGTGGTGGTGCGCGCCGTGGCGAGTTATGTCACTGCAAGAGGATACAAGAACTTACTATCTGCGGGAGTGTGTATCCCGATTCACCGATTCTGGCGTCTCCTGTTGAAAAAGCGAACCTACCCGCCTGTTGTAATGCCTGATTGCAGGCGCATGGCCAACATTCGTGTGCTTCTGCCAACTTACGTGAGAAATAGCATCCAACCGTCTTATGCATTGGTTTCGACAGCGTGCCTGGGAAGCTCCGAGGACCACAAAAAAGAGACAGGTCAGTTATTTACCATTATCATTATATTTGACACTGCACCATTCCGTTACATTCGTTCTCGTGTACTTGTAAATCCTAGTACGCCAAAGGCGGTTGCCTTATTTGGAACCTTGACGACAATCCTAGTTGTTGCGTTCTAGCAGGATTTTATCCAGAGGGTGGGTGTAATGGTAAATTAAGAGCCATGACCATAAATTTTGCCTTTGTGACAAAATGTAGAGTGTGTTCAGCAAATTGTGGAAGCTCTGTGGGCAGTCACTGCGTTCTATCAATACTCAATTCAATGTTACTCCAGTATCTCATCCGTGACAATCATTATGCTACTACATCTGTGACTTACTTTCTTTACAATCGAAGTTAGGTTTTTGCTTGGCTCAACTATATAGCTGTAGGTGTAGCGGACCTCCATGGAGGAGTGATGAGCAGAGCACACTACGCCGCCAGGGTTTGGATCCTGGGTTCCTTCAACAAATTCATCTTAACCATCGCTCATCCTCATCTTCGCGATTAGCCAAAAGTGACAGAAGAGCAAAGCATAATAAACCATATCAATTAATGAACTATATACTTGAATTGGTGTTCGAAATTAGTGTTAGTTTGGCGCCTGTCCTTTTAGGTCGCCAATTCTAAACCACTTTTATTGATTTGAGATAATTGGCAATTTTATTTATATTCCAAGGACAACCGATTTGTGTTTTGGTAATTTTGTGTTGCTTTCTTGTCTCTCCAGTTTGTTTTGTTGTAGACAACGAGGGCAGAGTAGATGAAATGCAGCAACAACAGCAAAAATTCGCGACTTCTTGTTTCGCAATAAGGCTGCCAAATTTGACAAAGACAGTTTACAAGACAACAACAAAAAAGTGAAGAATATCTTTGACTTACTCTCCTGTGCTGCGTCTCCTAAAAAGAACAGAACTATATAGCTGATTTATGCTTTTCGTATAGGATTATTTAGTTTTGACTTTTGACATTTCTTTATTAAACCAGATGGCACTTAAAGATCGAAGCCCAGTTTCGAATATTTTACGTCATTGGACTCGCAGGCATACGTCTCTAACATCAACAGCTTATTGCAAATTACAATGCATCTTGCACGTAAGAATCAGGATAATATTCTAATTTCTTTAAGTTAGATCTGTACTGACTTTCCCCTATACCACTCGGGATAATCTTAATACGTAATATGTTGCCTTTGCTATGTGTTTCAACGGAATGTCAGCGAGGCTCTTTGCAAACGACTATTTTCCCCCTTCAAATTGTCGTTATTAACATAGGTCCAAAATCTATGAGTCTACAACGTGCATGGCCAGTTAAATAGTTATACCTCCTATCATCAGAAAACATAGCATTAACCTTTGTACTAACAAAACTGCAATATTTTAATTTTTCTTCTCTTCCAAGCAATGTTATCACTGATTTGCCATAGTTCCCCGTTTCCATTGCTTAGTCATTATCGTGTCACAATGCGAATTATAGAGAAGTCGAAATAAAATATTTACATTTTTACAATTTGTTTCATAGTTTCATTTTGTACCTGGAGTTTTACTTAAAAATTAAAAGCAAATTTGGCATTTTAAGTGCACGTTTTGCAATTTTCCGAACATAATAATAAATACTTGTATTTTAAGTACCCTCCCTTTTTTGTTTCAAAAACAATCCTCCCCATGAATACTTGATTCGTCTTGTAATCAAGGTGTCCCGGGTTCGACATCTCACTTTAAACTGTAGGTCCAGTCCCGATTAGCCTTACTGTGCATAAAGTGGACTTAAAACACCAAATCAATAAATACAAAACTATTGAATACTTGATCATAACCACGTAACCACTTTAAACTGTAGGTCCAGTCTCGATTAGCCTTACTGTGCATAAAGTGGACTTAGGTCCAGTCCCGATTAGCCTTATTGTGCATAAAGTGGACTAAAATCACCAAATCAGTAAATAAGCAACTATTGAATACTTGATCATAACCACGTAACATATAGTGTTTGTTGTAACACTTGCAAGTAGAACTATCAGAAAGTTATTCAACCCTTAATCCTCTTAGGAAATTTTCCCTTCTAGTAAATCAAATCATCTTACAAGTAGGCAAGAAACATTCAAGAATAACGTTTTATCAATGCTTGGACATTTTCTTTCTTTTTTAATAAGACACAACTAATTATCTATTATATAATTAGTTACACAAATGTAATTAAATTGCTTGAATCACACAAGAACGATTTCATTAATCTTTTTTTAAACAAGATATATTTACGTTCACCTATCAAAAATTATTATTCAAATAATTTGTTACACAAACGTAACTAAATTGCTCCAACACAATAATTCAAGGATTTCCGATGATGACACTTTTAATTTTATTGCAAAGCTCAACAAGTCAACCGTAACACTATAAAGTGAATAACGATGTGATAAATTTATAATCAATTCTCTAATTAATATAAATAGATAGACGAACACGTATCTATCGTGACATCTATCTTACCCGAAATTTTACAAACCTTTAAAAAATATATGTTGCAAAATAATTTAAAATAAATATGTGTCAAAAGAGCTTTAAGATATATATAAAACAATGTGAGAATTATGAGCATGAAATCAATTTTGGAGTTTTAGTCATAAGTTGAAAAAACGTCGAAATTTTGTAATCTCGCAATGTTTTGAATTTTTTTAGAAACAATGATATGTAATACAACTAAACGACGAAACGGTGGTTTCCTCTCATTTGTATAATGCTAATACTGTGAGATTTACTCTTTTGAAAATTCATATCTGTGTCATTTTGTTATTTAAACTTTGAGCTGTGTAGCAATTAGGACTGACTGTTTGGTACGGACTACAGATATAGATATTTTGTAATTTATTTATTTTTTGCCTTTGCGAGCCGTTGGCTGCAAATACTGCATCATTTTTAAACTCCCTCCTTGTAACTGTATTATCATAATTATTGCATGTATATTCATATATTCGATATTTCTTGCATAGTAACGACGCATTGTTAAATTAGATTTGATAGGTAGATTCTCTAACATGTAGGAACTCTAAATAAAACTACAGGGAAATGTTATATAAAACTATTTTTATATAGGTCTCTTATTCAATTCTGCGGGGGCCTGAGTCCAGTATGACCGCTGCTGAATGTGAATAAGGTTTTCATCAAATTATGTAACTCCCTCCTCCCCCAGCGAGCTAAATGAGAACCATCGATAGTGACATCACACTACTTAATTTATACGGAAAAGGAGCCTTTATATGGTTCATGAACTGGTCAAGCAAGTAATAACAATAACGGAAATGAATTTTCACAAAGTGTGCCATTTGTCACACAATATGCAAGACGTTTTACACTCAAGTAACACACATCGAAGTGCTGGTTATGCACTTGTGACCATCATAGTAAAATTTGCCTCAAGAGAAATGATGTCATTGTAATCAAAGCGTCATGAGTTCAGTACCCGGAGGAGGTACGTATATTGATTCGGATCCGACTTTCAACTATCGGCCCATTCCCGATTGGGCTAAAGGAGACTGAGCGAACTTCAGATACTGTAGAAACAAATCGATAATAAACGCACCTATAGATGGCGCTATTTTGCTTTGTGCAGGTAGTCCAACCATAATCAACTGCAAGTTACCAAAATTACATTATTTAACTACTCGGAATGGTGCATCCAAAATCTATCTTTGTGCTTTGATGCGCATTTTTAGTTCTGTGATCGTCAAATAGTCGCTTATCTGACGATAAAACGTAAAGAGCAATGCCAATTTTTGGCTATTGCTGTATTTCAATTTGTGTCCTAACCATTATTGTCAGGTTATTTGCCTTTTGACAGAACATTGTTATTTTTCCAATTACGTTTTGTACGTTTACAAAGTAAATAAAATTTTAGGTTACTAAAAATATAAATAAAATATGATATATGTAATGTAATCTGTGTGTGTTACGAGCAAATGTTTTGCGTCGCGTAATTAATTTTTTTAATTATAAGGATACACTTTGAATTTTCATAATGTTATATTTCCATATTTACACTTATGATTTTATTGTAATTTAATAAAAATTAATGTTAATTTTAATGTCCATTAGTAAAGAAAAGACCAGTCCACTCGCAGTCCCTTATTCCATTCATGCAACAAGTTATAACTTATCTACGTGTAGAAGGCTGAGACACAATTCGGCAAGAGTAACTGTAACTCTAACTCAGTTATTTTCCGGAAATAACTTTCCCAATACTGGAATAGAGCTGGAAAATCTCTCTGGGTGACATGCACTGCAGGTGGACCATCACTCGGACTTCCACTCTCAGAAACTGGTTCAGAAATCACAATTAAAAGTCATTAAATTTTGACGAAGATTTTATTCTTTGTATCAATATAACGATTTGTTGATTTTTGTTATTTAGCGTTTTTCAACTTTTGGCTAATCGCGACGATGTGTGATCATATGATGAAACTGATGAAGGGAAACTTACAAAAAACACCGATGCTCCTGGATTCAAACCCGGAACCCCTGGCGTCGTAACGCGCCGCGCTAACCACTCCGCCACCGGGGTCGGCCATATCAATAGAAAGATTAGAACTGTGTAGAATGAACGGATATTTTATTATTTACGATGTTGATGTATTTTTAGATTGTGACGTAAATTAATTAAATTAGCACATAAACTTAGTTGGGGAAAAAAAGGTCTCGAGACTTGTATGTATAACATGTGTCACATAAATGTCATGCCGGTAGCTAATTGAGGAAATATGTCTTCGCTGAAGTAGAAAAGTATAACAGTGCAATAATTGGGTAATACCTGTAACGGAATGAGAAGAAAGAGAGAAAACAGATTACTGTAAAATAGAGAATGACAACCGTTTATTTGTAAGAGCTTGCCAGAAATTTTTGTTGGAACAATCAGGTAGTTGATATAAAATTGAAATGTTGCAATAATAATTATTAAAATAAATTCATTATTATAAACAAATAATTTGATTACTAAATTATTCTAACTATGCCCTTAGAGCGACTGTTCGACTCGATCCATCAACACAATTATTTTTATTTATTTTTTCAAGTTAATATACTGAAAGGGTTGCTGTACTATCTTGAAATTAAATTTTACTTTACTTTTTCAAGATTAGGTTAGTCGTAAACATTATGTTGTGTAACGCCTCATATAAAAATCATTGTTGGAATTTTGAAAAACAATTTATTCTTTGGATTAAATGAATGCATACGGTGGCGGCGATTGGGTTCCAAAACCAGGGGGCAAGGTGCCAAAAGTGGGAGGCAAAGACAGTATATTTCCCTTTTTAGATAAGGTTTAGCATAGTGCGAGAACATAAGTGGCGAAAAGTGGGGGGATGCCCCCCCCCTAATCGCCGTCACTGAATACATATTAAGTATGAAAATATAAAATTCTAACCAGGTTCCTGCATTTTACACTTAATCTTTCGAGAGACCGACCCTATCTGTTGGAGTAATAATTATCTGAACTTTATTATTGCTATGGAATATCAAAGCAATATGATATTTTTTTCTCTATTTTGAAATGAAAGAATCCAGTCCTCGATGGGGAAATAGACACACAGTTTGCAACACTCATGATTATTTGTATTTGAAATATTTGTTGTTATTTTCTTATAGGCAGAGAGAAAATTAAATGAATGCAAGAATAATGAGATGGGGGAAGGAATTATATACGTTGGGATATTATAAGAATGATGTATAATGGACATATAGGCACGGATTGTGTTAATTGCATTGGAGAAATATTAAGTCAAATTATTGTATTTGTTTTAGAAGAGAAAGTGTGATGTATATTCACATTCAGCAGCGGCCATACTGGACTCGGGCTCTCGCAGAATTGAATAAGAGCCCATATAAAAATAGTTTTTTGTAACATTTCCCTGTAGTTTCCTGTAGAGTTCCTACATGTCAAAAAATCTACCTATCAAATCTAATTTAAAAATGCGTCGATAGTATGCAAGAAATATCGAATAAATGAAATAATAATATTAATCATTATTAAATGGCTATATCTCACGTACACTGTGATGAATACTACAGAACTAGTAAGGTAGAATTTATTTTTACTTAATATATTTGTCTCGGACTCGACTTCGTATCCTACTTACTATTGAAGAGAGGTTCTGAGGACACCAATACATGCATTGCACTGGCCAATTGTTAGAAAAATGTCAATATTTTTATTCGTCCAAAACGTTTGACACAAAATAACAGCCCCGTAATTAATGTATTTCAGGCTTGAGCAACTTTCGCCTACGGTCACCGACAATAAAAATGGGACAGCTAGATCCTGAAATACTCGCTTCCCTGCAAGGCAGTGGTAGAGGTTGCCATCGAAAAATTACTCTTAAAATCCACTTATCGCCGTAGAGTTAGGCAACACACATAATGCGTTGCAGGGAAGCTAGTATTTCAGGATCTAGCTGTCCCATTTTTATTGCCGGTGAGTGTACTTGTGGAGGGGCAACGAGTGATCCGAAAAATGCGAGCATTGAGCGGTAAAAATACTGCGGAGAAGCTATAGGACTGAAAAAGTTTTTTTATAGCTAAACAATAGCAAAAATATTCTGGATATGAATGGAAATTTTTTTAAATATTCTCTACCCTGTAAAATAAATATCGATTCTAAGGATGATATCGAGATGAGATATCTCGGTCTCTTCTCGAATCTCGTAATATGTGGTAGTATAAACAACGTATAAACTAAAGTAAACAAAACTCCGTGGCGCAACAGACCTCGAGGGGCGAGGGCCTGCCAGAGCAGCTTTTCATTGGTTGACGCGTGGTCAGCGCATCAGAACCCATCGCCGATGTTTTTCTGGCTTTCGTCACCGGAGCCCTTCTTAAAGTAGCTTCCAAATTGTCCTCACGACACTGGGTCAACGCCGAAATTTTGGGGGCACCCACCGGGACCGGTCGCACCAAAGGCGATAGCGCTAACCACTTTTTTTCTTCTTATTATTATTAAAAGGAAAGCCCCTAAGCGGAAGCCTCCCCCATCACACTTCATTTACTCATATCATTTCACTCAATCTCTATTTCAGGACTTTCAGGACAGACAGAGCCCATAAACAACGTATACAGTGTGTCAACCACTGAAGCCATTAAGAGGCCAATTAGATAAACAAGTTTTCTTGATAATGATAACGTTTCTTTGTTTGACACCTCATTTTGACGATACAAGCCCTATAAGAACTTCCCGGTTTGGTGGCCGAGGGTGTCGAACACGCAACTATGTTCCTGAATTTTCATCTCGGCCTGGCCCTTCATCAATTCCATTTAATCATCACTCTTGCTCATCGTCGTGATTAGCCAAAAGTGACGCTTAATAACAAAAATACGATATACCTCGGAAAATCTTACCTTTATCCTGAATCTCGTATATGCAACCACGCAGCACAGGCTCACAATTGTCGCTAATAGATTGCTGTAACCTAATGTGTGACTTATCTAGGCAAAATCGTGGAGATATCCGCTTGGTATGTATGAAGAATCACCTGGGTAAGTCAATTTTTTGACTTCGGTAATTTTCCCAGTCTCAGACACTATGCTTTGGTCTAGTCTCGTCTCGGTAAGTTTCACGCTTCGATTGCCCAGCGCGTTGATTGGTCGACTCTCGATGTCGCCACCGCAGCCTTTGGGTTCGAATCCCAGTTCCTTTCTTAATGTTCTCTCAGTAATTTCATCTAATCATTATTGAAGTGGAGAATACCTCCCAGTTAAGAATATTTGCGACAGTGCGCCCTACCCACTATAGATAAGCGAGAAATTGGCTCAGAGGGATTTTTCTTTCTGTTTTTATTTTTCAGGTATCAGGTATCAAATAAAGTGAAAAAATGCCTAGTAATTGTTACATTTCGTCATAAAAGCGTCAAGTTCTGATGTTTCATTCAAAGTTTCTAGATAACTGAGCTATTTGGATGGTAGTCGCTCTCATCCACTTTTATAAAGTTTCAGTCTTTTGGAAGTTGTTGCTTGTAACGATCATCATAATGTTCTATATTTACTAATCATTCAACACCTAAACTTTTACGTCCTTGCCTTAGTCTTTTCTCAATTCTGTAATTTACTTCCTTACATTAGAGACGTCAGAGTTAAACTCCAATTATAATCTAGATTAAAGTCACATGACCTGGCCACCCCTCATTTTATCTAATCAAATTACTATATATGCTACATTTAGTATTTGAAAAAAAATCACGATACAGAGATACGTATTCAGCCGAATAAATGAACTTATCTAATATCAAGTTTCCTGCAGTTTATATTGGGGATTAGGTAGGGTTACCATTCGTCCGTATTTAATAAGGACAGTTTGTATTTTGACCATAGCGTTAAAATACAAACTGCAAAAGATGTTAACACGTCCGTACTTTTCCGAAGGATGTTATAGAGGATGTATAAAATGTATAAGATTTGTTCTGTGAAGTATATTCGTTCTGAGTTCCTTTTTCGGTGTACTGGCAATCCTGAATTGTGATTACTGATTTTGAATTTGAAATGGTTTATTCCGTCACCGTTTCCATTGTTGTTCACGCCACACGATCTGACGGTTACTCGCTTTGGCTTTGTCTTACTTCAGTCAGTACAGTGGTTACTTGTTATGTGGATGTGCCGTAAACCGGTGATCGGTAGTTCTGCTTTTCTGCAACATTGAAAACTGTAGTTTTATATTGTGTGCGAAAACATTGTACGGCATATATTTATATTTAATTCTATATAGACTATATAGGTTTTCAAAATTTCGGTTGTCCGTATTTTCACTTCCCAATTTATGGCAACCCTATTAGGGGAAATGAAAATTATTGAAAAAATAATCAACAACTATACTTCAGCTTAACGGTTTGTTTCTGTAATAAATTATTTGGTCGTATATCTTGTTAAATTTATCTTACATGTTTTCTTGTTGTCATAAACTCCAAATAATACGCACAAAACGCCATGACATGCCGAAATGTAGCAAAACACTTCAAGTGTGATAGCCATTTGAAGCATGTAGTGTTAGCATGTTCCAAAATTCCAAAAAGGTGAGAATTTAGCAAGTCAGATCCCGGTTGGGTGTCAATGGACCTAAAAACACCCCACACTAAGTTTTGGACGCGAGCGAAATTTTCCGGCCGTGCCTCACGCGTTCCGGAGAATGTTGCTCGGGTCTCAAATTTCGTGTTGGGTATTTTAGGTCAATTGACACCCAACTGGAGGAGGACTTGCTTTACCCTTAAAAAAAGGGGTATTACAAATTTGAAGTGTTGGCACCCAAAATTGCCACCATGAACGATACTTGTTGTCCAGATCATTCAGTTGCAATGAAGATGACTCTTTTACGCAGGTGTTGAGTGTGCATATTTTGGTTGAATATCAATAAAGGTTGAAGCACCAACCTGTATGTAACAACCATAGAGTACGCAGGTGTTACGTTTGCCCAGGCCAATCTCTTTTGTTATGTGGGACATCGTTTTCCAATCTCTTTATTTACGAACTGCTCAAAGCCTTCCCATGGACATCACTTTTTTTATTCTCATGAACTGTCTACGAGGAAAATCAATTACCGTGAAATATGGCGAGAAAATATCTACACTTGTATCTTTTGGCAAGTAGAAAGATTTGAGAATAGACATAAAATATTGCCAGTGGATTTTTTGTTTAATGTTTGCATCCGAGGTCAATGTTCTTGTAAATGTCTTTTGGTCATACGTACTTGCCTGAACAACTAGCATATAATATATAGTAGGGTCAGTTCGCGGACGGATAGTTGGGTTTTATGACTTCTTTCACAACAGTGAATTTGTGTGTTTTGATGAGTTATATCCATAGGGTGATGATACAAGTCATATAATATCTCCCAGTCCATGCAGGTGTACCTAGCACTACAGTACGTATACGGAATGCAAAACACATTTTGACAAATTCGTTTCGACTTTACATTTTTACCTACAGAAGCAGATGTATCGAATTTCTGAAACTCCTAGAATGAAAAGTGAAAGCTCAAGATTCATAATTGTTTCTGATTTTTTACAGCTATAGAGTATACTGTACAAAGAAAGCAGTCAAATGAACGAAGTTGTAACTAACAAACTTCTTCACAGATAAAATACATCAATCAGTCAGAATTTTCTAAGGGGTTAATGTGAACTGAAATAAAAGAAATAATTCTAATAAGAAAGTCTAATCCGTTAACATTTTACACAAATTTTTCGAGTTAATTCATTTTTCCTTCGGGGGAAGGGATAATAATTAACTGAGTTTTATTTCTGTTATGGAATATAAAATATTAAGTTTTCATTTTTTTTTAAAAAAAATTGAATTCGACGGGATCAGTTCGGTCCCCTTGGACGCCCATGGCTATGTTGCTTACTCTGACAAGTTTTCCTTCCAAATGGAGATTTCACAATGTAGAGGAGGTATCTATCTGTCTATTTATATAAAGTGCAACTAATGCCACTACCATTGTCTCGAAGCTAAATATTTTTTCTAGGCCTGAGCCGATACCACTTTGAACCGATACCGATACGATAACCACACTTGAAAATTGTAATAATTTAAAGCTGTTCAAAATATTGATCAATATTGATGTGTAAATTCTCTTCTCCAATTATATGCATAAATTTACCAAACATTTTCCTTTAAAATATTCCACAAAATCCATTTTTTTTTACGTCAAATCGATGAAGAATAAAAAGTAAGTTCGAATTTTGAATAATTTCCAGGATACTACGAAAGTGTCTTGCAGCATTTTTGTAGACCCCATGAAAGACCAAAATGCCGCAAAAGTATCGGCTCTTATCGCTAAAATAAATTCCAACCGATTGATAATAATGATATCGGCAGACACATCGGTATCGGCTCAGTCCTAAATTTTTCCCCCATCGTGATATGAATGTCGTCTAAAACGTTGGTTAGTCAACAACCTTGTTCGTGTGACCGAAAGTATGGCGTAAATAAAGCAATTAGCTTCACTTTTGACGAATACTTTGCTGTAAAGACGTTACTCCCATGTCAATCGATATGTGCAGTGGCGCAACCACCAGGAAGGCGGCATTGCCCCCCCCCCTCAACCTTCCACGGAAGTCAATTCGGGGGGGGGGAAGGTGTGAGCAAATATTGACGGCCAAGGGCACCTACAGGGGGGCACAAAGGAGCAATTGCCCCCTATTTTTTTTTATTTAAGGCAAATAAAAATACATTTCGTACAATTTTCTTGCTCGCTTCGCTCGCAATGCCTGCTTTTCTCAGTGTCGTCAAGTTCAGAGCCGTAGCTAGGAGGCGGCGGGAGTCGGCCATGGATACCAAGTGATCTAAATGGGAAAAAAATGTAAAATAGAGAATGCCATGTCGCCCCGTGAAATTATTTGCGCCCTATTAAATCAATATAGTTTTTAGTTGCAAAAATTGGACCTAAAAATGTTCTTGCTTGCTTCGCTCGCAATATGATTGTTTTCTTTAATGTTTTTAAATAATATGTGTTGTATATATGTATTAAATAAACTTTGAATACGTACACAATTTAGTGTTAGCATGTTGCATATGTATTTTTCTTATTTTATGTCGCTCCATGTTGCATATCTGAAGATAAAAGTTATACATGTTATGTACAAAAAGAATTATCTTCGAAATGCATTCATCATTCATTTTCTGCTTTTAAAAAATACACTTTGTGTGCTTGTTTTCCATTATTAGCTAATGTGAAATTTAACGTGTTGACAAAATAATTCAAATCGTTTGTTCCAAACAAATGCTTTAGCACCGACTTCTACCCCTTTTTGCGTAATTTATGAGGATAATCACGTCTTTGATACTATTACTACCACTAATAATAATAATAATAATAATAATGTCATTATTATTATTATTATTATTATTATTATTATTATTATTATTATTGGTACGTTTATACTGGTACTTGCCCCCCCCTTCCAGACAGAAATTCGTGGTTGCGCCTCTGCTTGTGTGTCAGTGTGTGCATTTTATTTTTTCTAAAATGCTTTTTGGTATGTACTGCAGCACAAATTCAGCAAACTCCGAACAAAAGTGAGCATATTGGCCCATCGCCCTATTCTGATTCTTTTTTTTAGTATCTGTTTGCAATAATCACAGTTCCGATTTTGAACTAATCCGGTCTGATACTAGTTGTCTGTGATAATAAAGAATACAAACGTCTCGAACCGAACCTTTTTAATCTAGCCTATTCGCTGAAACTTCATTTCATTATTTACAAGTGGAATATTTTACATAAAACTACACACAGACTAAAACAAAACATCCGAAACTGTGAAAACGAAATCGGAGCACTGTCAAAAGCTTCAAGTATTTCAAGAAAATGAATGAAATTTTTCGCTATGTATAGCGCAAAGATTGGCAAATGTAACACAATCTATACAGAATGCTATGAAATAGGTTTATCAAGCCTACTTTTCTATCTTAGGGTCCCATGAGTTTCGTAGTTGGGAACGAGCGAAGTGGCAATTTCGCACAGAACTTTGTCACTTTGTTCGTAATCAAAGGTTTTGACTCCACTAGGTACCTTTTACTGATACAGTTTTGTTATAAAAGATAACACAAGAGTCAAAAAATATTTGTGTTCCCAAACTTCACGGTTGGGTGGAAACGATATCCTCATTATAGAACTAGAGTAGCCTATATGCTATTTGTCTTGTCCCCATTGTAAAGAAAATGTGGATATGCAATTTCTATTAAGTTTCCAAATGAGAAAAAGCCAATTATCATGTACAGGGGTAGAAAAAACTAAAACTAATTCAGATGGTGCCAGTCCCTTTTTCTCAGGAGACAGCTTTTTTTTTTCAAATTAAGATAAAGCTACATGTTTTGCAATATATCTTAAAACATTTAATTTATTAATTAATACAAGATTCGATTGAAAATAATTCTTACGCGGGGGTGGCCTTCCTAAAGGAGGCTTAACTAGTAACAGCATGAATAACTATGAAATACATTCTAATATATGACCGACTGTACCATATCGCCGAAGATTTTAAAATTCGGGTAGCAACAGTGAAAAAATGTGTAATGGATTGTTTATTATTCTGATGTAATGATACAAGTTATAGAGAAAACACACAAACATTAAAAAAAAACATTCTGTACTCATTATTTTAAAGAAAGGTAATGGACATTTCCATAAGCAAACTCGTAATATTAGAAAAATATATTGTTTTAGCGCTGAAATTGAAAATTCAAAC
Organism: Lepisma saccharinum; assembly: GCF_977018435.1. NCBI lineage: Eukaryota > Metazoa > Arthropoda > Insecta > Zygentoma > Lepismatidae > Lepisma > Lepisma saccharinum. Next base: position 50,926,025 of record NC_139233.1, read on the forward strand.
GCCATGGCGACAGGGCCCTCTGAAATTTTCTACCCCTGATAATGTATCAATTCTGCGTAAAGGGCTCAACATTTATAGGCTCTTTGGGCAAACCTAGTTGCTAGGAATACAAACATTTCTGATTCTATATGGGCTTACTCATGTACGGTGGGATGCATAAGTATTGTCAAGCAAATTGTCCATTACTGTGTTCATGTACTTTATTTTTACCAAATGAGAGCTTCAAGAATTTAAACCAAATGCCAAATAAGCATCTGACAACACCAGCATACCTGAACATCTATTCTTTAAAAAACACAGAATAAAAAAGAAACATTGATAAATATAGCCATGGACTGCCGAGCAATACTTGTACATCCCACTGTACACCGATGGTAATAAGTTGCTTTGTCTTGGGTCAGGTTATGTTATGCTCATATTAATATTCATAACATGACTCTTGGGTGATGACTTCACTGGCGAGCGATTGATCAAGACAGAATACGTTCCTAAAAGTTGTCTTGTAGAGCCTGGTTTCAGATGATTTAACGGGAATTTGGACAAGTGAACATCGCACGACTTCGCGCCAACGCATTGGAATTGCTTTACACCCGGACTCTGTGTGCATAACTTGCGGCGCGTTAAAATTTGCTTTCGCTCGCGTATCGAATTGCAAATTGACGTTCCCGATGTCTAAGTGTCAGTGTAAATATACACTTGTCACCTCATACGCGCACATGTTTGAACAATCTTGTGGTTTCGATTTGCATTTGATTTTTTTTTTTTAGTTTAATTGATGTGTTGAATTTTATCCTATTTTCCCCTCATAGTGAAAGATTTTTTTAAAATTTTATTTTACTTCGCGTTTTGTGCCTCTTGGCTAATTTGCGAAGATGGGGATGAGTGATGAAATGATGAAATTCATGAATGGACATTCAGAAACTACAATGCCCGAGTGGGATTCGAACCCGGGACCCTTGGCGTCGCAGCGCGATGTGCTAACCACTCAGCCACAGGGTCCGGCTCCATAGTGAAAGAAAATATTCTCTGACCTAGTTTTGTTCCAAGCTTTTCTAACATAGCACTGTTAAAAATTACACGATATATAGTAAAGAAAAGTAAAGTGCTCTCCTGTGCTTTGCACTTGCACCACACTATGAAGGCATGTAGAGGGGTGTGGAGTTAGGACCCCACACTTTCTCGATCACGGCCGAAGGTGAGGGTGATGTGGTCAGCACCACGCCCCTGGCCGCCTTTACCCCCCAGAGTTTCCTCTAGGCACTCACTTTATACGACGCTGGGTGGGCGCCGGAACAGGTGGACAAAATCCCGGATCTCTCCAGCCGGGGATCGAATCCGGGTCTCGCATGGTAGTCAAACGCCCTTAACGACTTTTTATTTTATTTAAAAGGAATGCCCCTAAGCGGTAGTATATCCCGTTATTCACTTTTCCTTAATTGTCAATTTTTACTACATTCTCATTTTTTCTCATTTTTGGGACAAACACGAACATCCATGTCCGAAGCAGGATTCGAATCCGTAACTCCCTGTTTCGTAGCGCGCTGCGATGACCACTCCGCTACCGAGGCCGACAAACGACCGAGCTACCATTTGACATACCGAGCAACGAATTTTTACAAATATGCATCAAATATTATACTTTTGTTTCTATTGTTGTAATAATGTAATAATTTTAATCGACTTTTGCATTATTAGGCAGATTTAAAGAAATTGCTAAAAAAGTACCATATTACAAGTTACTTGATTTTTCTTCTAAAGTTAACACATCACTTTGTAATGCAATATAGACAGAAATTTCAGATAATTAATTTATATGCACCGTATTACCTCAACACACATCAAATACCGAGCAGGTCATGGGCAATCCATTACACACACACTGTTCCGTAACACGGACAAGCCAATACAAGCATTAGAATTCTACATTATATTTCCCAAAGGTTTCTCAACCTGGAAATGTTGGTGATGATGATGATGAATTAGGGCTCGGAAGTTGATGAAAAATCATTTTTTTCTGAGCCCTGAAAACAATGCTAAACCTGATATCAGTTCAGTTAGAACCAGAAAACATTGTTTTTATTTTGCATTTAAAAGAAAAAAATTGCTTTTTTGGGTTTTGTAGGTCATTTTTAAGTATATTTTGCCGGTTTTGTTGCATTTTTCTTCATTTTTTGGGTTTATTTTTCTCCTCCTCTGTTGTTTAGTGAATTTTAAATGCATTTGCTAGCATATCTTACATATTTTTATCAAGTTCGTCATTGATCGAAAATACGGTCAATGAAAAAGCACAATGTTATTTTTAACTGAAATATTTGGCAATGGATTAAAAAATAATTGACGTAAATTTATTTTTCCTCCAGCAAACTTAAAATACTTTGTATGAAGCCTACTTTGAGGTTCTCTTCCAAGCAACTACTATCGCTTTAATCTGTGTTTTTAAAGTGAACTTAGTCACACATAAAGAAAAAAAATATTATCTGATGCACGCGAAACACAATTGTATTTTCAGATGCTGACCGACTACTGTATCGTGCAAGTTCCACTCTGTCTACGTAACTAATCTTTTGTAATTTGGAAAAATCGAGCTTTCATTTTAAGGTCATTCTATGGGTCACTTTTCGAGATTTTTTAGGTCATCAACTTCCGAGCCCCCGCAAGCATGAAAACATTACACCCGCCTCAGACACCAATTCAGATAACATAACAGTGCTTCTAGTCTCCAAACGCTGGCAACTCGTAGTTTGTTACATTTTCATACACGGGCAAAGACCACGCCCCTAAAAGTCAGCAACAGGTAACCATTGTTGCCAGTCTACTGTTTTTCTATCATCTACCTGGTAGAATTTACATATAACAGAGCTATCGGTGGGGGAGGTGGTTGTAATGTTGTTAGAAACAGAAAAAGGGACCCTAAAAAACTCTTAAATCAAACTATGTATAAGTTCCTGCCTATGGGAGAGAACGTGAAGCAACGGTTCAATAACAATAAGCAACGGTTTAATAACAATAAACATTCGTCGATGTGGCTACACGTGAAACTATACAGGGACAAATTTTACAATTAAGCATTGCATATTTCCTGTATAATGATATAAAATTGTCATTTGACTGTGAATATATTTATATAAATGCATTTAGTTAGTCACAATGGACGATTGGATCAAATAAGAATCACTACTATGCTACTGGCAACATTGCATCCAAGCCACTGTGTTCGGAGGAGAAGTAGAAAGAACGGAGAGACCCAAGGTGGGGGAGGGGTAGTGGCTTGACCTTGAGCCGTCTATACTCACGTAACCCGGTATAACCGTCCCCATCGTTGAAGTCCTGACCCGATCCTGATGACACGTGACGGGGTTGTGTAGATTAATTCACTCATCTCTGTTATACAGTCGTGTAAAGAAATACTTCCCCCATAAGACTACTGGTATTAAGGCTCTTTGGGGGAAGTATATTTTTCCATGACTACATCCAACGGCAAAAGTAATAGTAGGTAAATTGTCAGCATGTAATATTAATTGGGCATTATACAGTGTTTGGTGCTTTATTCTATTCTTATTCCAAAACTACGTTTCGAGAGAACATCTCTTTCAGGTGCTCCCCAGAAACGCAGTGTTATAGCCTGACAAGTTAAGTCCCGATATGCGCAGATCGCTGCGGAGCACTTCCTATTGCGTCATCCTCCCCACCACTCTTCTACTCACTGGTCTGGCGTTGAGAGTACCAGTGGTGCCAACTCAGCAAAATTAAGCTAAAAAAAATAACAAACAATCTTCACTGTTTAGCGTGACGGTGCATGCAGGCTCCTATTATATCAGTGGTTCATTTTATTTAATCCGGCCTTTGAAAATGCGTGCGGTGCGCCGATCGTAAACTGTAGTATTATGCACATGCGTTAAGGTTTATAACGAAGAGAAACTACAGGGCGAATTACTTCATTTTCTGAATGCGACATCGAGCAGTGGCCGGTTTTTTTTTATTTATTTATTTATAAACTAGTGGGGTGGTGGTTCGTTTGTTTATCGTACAACAATCACTACGAGAATGCAATCTGATAACACGCTTGCCTGTGCTCTTTTCTAAAGCATTGAATGTCCATGCTCTTTACTCTTGGCTGCAAGATTCTTACTTTGAAAGAGATGGACTTATGGACGAGCGTGTAGATGAACTGAATTAGACTTGGTGAAGCCGATTCAGACACGGACACAGATTCATCGTTTAGAATTTAGCGTAATCAATAGGTAGCGTAGGTGACGGGATACTTATTCATGCCTTTCACATTCAAATTTCGTTGAAAATTCTCAGACAATTCCGCTCCTCCAGGTTGCAACACTGCGAACGAACGTCGCCGTAGACAATGGAGTGGGGAAATGTGATGTGAGGTGCGCAAACAATGGATTGCAGCGTCTTGTTTTTAAACTTGTCAAGTTATAGTAGATCTAGATAAAAGACAATGAATAATGTCCAATTAACATTGCATGCTAATAAAGAAACATTGCCACTAACATTCAGAGAATTATCAGGCGAATTGTCCATCATTTTCCTCTAGTCTGTTTTCCACAATATGATGACTATGAATTAAAATAAAAACGTCAAAAAGCAGAGGACAACATCTGCTTCGCATCAACATACTATCATTCATTAAAACAACGCAGGATGTAGAATAAAAAAGAATGAAAATAGTGATGGACAATTTACTTTATCTTTGACGTTGTCCGTACTAATTGTGAACCTGCTCTAAAACGTGTGGCTAAACTGTAATTGAATTATCATTCATTCTCAGCGTCGCGATTAAACTAGAGCAGAAGATGAGGTACCATTTTAAATATATGGAAATGGAAATGCAAGAATTCTGGTCCTTTTCCCATTATATTTTTGTTCAGTTTGAATTTGAACACTGCTTTGCACGCGGTGAAGTACACGTTTTTGGCTGAAGGTAACGCTGAAAGGACATCTGGTGTCTGATATTCTAAGCAAGGTAGAGGAAGGAAGAAGACTGATTGGAAATCGGTTGTAAATATTGTCCTTGACAGGCCTCCCCTCCCTCCCCCTTCCGCAACTCACCACCTGAGGAGTTTTGAGGGCCTGTGGACTGATGTTGACGTTATGCATTTCCAGGAAATGCAAAGGCCATCAGGGTTAGGAATGTGTCAAGAGCGATCAGGTCGTTCTTGCAAGAGCTTGCGATCATGCCTGTGTATTGAGTGTGGTTCTTCATAATGTGTGTTCTCTTTAGTCGAAGGTTGTGGAGTTTTGTGAAACGTGGGTACGTAAATCTTTCAATTGTGGTGTTCAGTAGTTTGTTGTTTCATATTGACAAGTGTTTGTGCGTACATTGAGCTGGTTTCTGCATGATTCTGTGTGTGCTTGTCTTGTGAAACCAGTGCTATATTTCTAAACGTGTACTCACACTGATAAAGAAGGTCATGTTATTCTGGCAGAAGTGGTGGTCGTATAGTTTTGTACAACAGAATCACGAGATTCTTAAACTCTGCTCTAACATCATATTTATTAAAGCTGTTTGGACCAATTTCGCGTTGACAAGGAAAACTTATTCGTCTGTGCAGTAGTGTTGCTTTATGCACAGCTTATACGTATAATAAATCGCACAGAAATGCTTGTTCCTTGATGATCACTATCTTTCTTTGTTATAACTAAACTAATAAACCCAGTAGAGTTTCTCAATTAATATAATTCACGTTTTTCGTGTTGTGCATTACGTGTGTTTCGAGGTAACAGCTGTTTCTCGTGTATTTAGGCGTTTATCTCCATACTGAAACATTGTTTCACAATTCGTTACTAACCTCATATGCATATCACGTAAGGTTGCCTTATTTCTGTACGTTAACAAACAGTAGTGATATATTATATGTATATTCTAATACACACAGTACATAGAAACAGATTGTAGAATACAGGACGTTCTCAAAAACTAAAAATCGTAAGACTACCTCTGGTCTCACAACTTCATTAGTTTTGTGCACTACAGCAGACTATGTGCACATGAACAAATAAAACTCAGACTTACGTAGTCTATTGTATGAAGGGAGAATTGGATATATTTCATTGTATTTTTTCATATACAAAATTATATAATGATTAATTTATAATGATAGCTAAATGCCCATAATCTTTGTTATAGATCAAGTTTATTTTCCACTCGTGCGTGTTAGAACTCAGTTGATTGGCACTTTTGTTTTCAGATTAGTGAGCAAGGGCGGACGCAGAAATTGGTATCGTATCAGAGGTGCGCGGCCACTAGAGGTTTCCATTTGTCTTGTTGTGGTAGTGTGAGAATGGCTCACATTTTTGTTTATTTCCACATGATGGATGAAATTTCCGATGAAGACACCACATTCAATTATTTTCAAATTAAAACTTGCAGTATCATGTGGATTTTTTCATTCTGAAATATTCAGTGTAAAATGAATATTATCGGAATATTTGTTAGAGAATGGGAGTAATTTCACTTACGCCGGGAATCGAAGCCGAAACCCCTTGATTGCAAGGCAATAGCGTTACCATTGGTTTCTTTTATGTAATTCGTACATTGATTCGTAAACAACAAACGCACATGACTGAGAATTAAAGACGTCATTTTTAATTTATTTGAAAATATATAAAACTATAACATATTGTGATAAAGTAAAATATATTTTTTATTTCTTAAATTTAACCTAGATAATATTGAAATACAATTTCAGCATTATTGAGATATGCCTCTGTTCCACCCGTCACTTTATCTACAGTTATATGCGACCATGCTGTTTCAGCGGTTCACGTTTCATTTTATTTTCTCATGTTCAACATTTGAAAACTATTTGGAATTTTATGGTGTTTGATGGTTCAAAAATTTAGTATTTTTTACATCATCATAGAAAGTAATGCTTATTTCTAGAATGCAGAGGGCAAATTATGATGCGATGAACTCAAACCCAGGATAAGGAGTGCTTATTGAATTTAACCGAATTTACTTTATTGCTGCACTAGGTTCAGCTGTTGCTTGTCTAACACTTAAAGACTTAACGCCCCGAAAAAGTACACATTTATAAGTAAAAAATTAAAGATTGCAAATAAATTAAAGGACTAACACTACAATATGAGTAAAATGATAAGACAATAGAAACAATACGAGCAGTCAATTAGAAGCTGAAAAAAAGTTGATATGAACATATTTTCTGACAACTCATAGGAAATTTAAGTTAGTCATGTTTGAATTTATCGTGCTTCTGATCGTTGATCAGCGAATCACGGAGCATTTTGCGATTCATTGTTTGATTTGGTTTATTTTGTTTCGCTTTTCTGCCATTTTTGGCTAGTCGCGAAAATGAGGATTAGTGATGATATTATGAAGGGACCCACAAAGAACACCCAGGCTGGGATTCGAAACAGAGATCTCTGGCTTAGTAGAGCACTGTGCTCACCACTCCACCAAGGAGGTCAGAAAGCCCCTTTATCAATTTCATCTAATGATACGATAATTCGTTCTCATCGTTGCAAATGGCCTCAATTGGAAGGAAATCAATGTAAAATAGAAGAAAAAAAAGTACAAATTACATTTGGCTTCAAGGTGTTTTTTTGTTATTTTAAAATTTAAACTTAATCCTACGTTAATTACAATAAACAGCTAGCAACTAAAGTGATACATACAGTCCAGAAAAGTACCACGCTCTGAAATGCCTGAAACACAAACTTGAATCGCACGTTACCTCTGGGTTATATATATATATATATATATATATATATATATATATATATATATATATATATATATATATATATATATATATATATATATATATATATATTGTTTTAATGATTTCATAACAACGCGAATTTTTCCATACTGTAGGCCTGCAACACATCGACAAGTTCATGCTTTACTCTGGATTCGAACCTTGAGACTTAGGTACTGCGTGTTAACCAGAGATAGTACAGAGTGTAATTGACGCATGTTTTCACACGAATCTTGCGTAAGGCAAGGTGCTAAGGGCGACCATTAGAGGGCATTTACATCGTGCTTTCAGTGCCACTTGCGGTTTTCGCGTGACATCGACTGTACTTTCGCAACACCCTGTTGCAAGCGGCAAAGACCCGGGCGATTTTCAACTGTTGGATTTTTCTTTGTCCTCCTTTTGTCTTGGGAGCTGTTCTAGTCAGACAATTTGCCGCCAAGACGTCCCCCTCCCAAAGACGAGAAAAGCAGAGGTCGGGTGTTCCGTTGGTGTTTGGGTTGCTGGACAACGTTTCGAAAGATGGCGTGATTCTCGGAAGCAAACAAAGTTGGCAAAGCATTTTACCTGTTGAAAACATGGGCTTTTTAGAACGCACCGAAATTACTATACTTGAAGAGCACGTTTTTGAAGGTTAACCAACACCGGTGTCTGTTGCAAAATTTACATGCACATTTCAATTTCAAGGACGTCCACAGGATTTTCTCTGTTAGAGAGAGTGGGAAAACAAGGTATTCTCCTCCCCCTCCCACAACTAGGACTGCCGTATTTTCAGAATGTGAAATCAGGACATTTTATTTTGGATATTCAAAAACGGTAAATGACTAGAGTACTGGAAGCAAGGCGTTACTCTGGAAGCAACAGTTACTTTCTAGTAATTATGAGTTAGTTACTTTTTCGTGTAAGACTTAACAATTTATTTACGAACGAAAGAAACAGGCATGCATCAAATAATATAAGTATTGTCACACACTCTATAGTTAACTAGAACTAGAGTAATAAAGGCACAAAAAAGTTCCTGTTTAACACATATTTGTTCCACTATACATTGATGTTTTAGTTTTTATCAATTCAAGTCTAGAGTGTTGAACACATCTTTCCGGTATGTGGTATATTTTATTTTGTTACAGTGAAGTAGACACCAGTGGGGAGTGTCTTAGAGTTAGGTACACGTAGTGTAGGCTATCTGTTGGAGTATGTTTTGCATCTGAATATCTTATTTTCCATAGAAAGTAGAGTCGTTTTATATTATTTTCTTGCAGAGAGAAACGAGATTTTGAAGTTTTAAGCAGGGTTGTTGAAGGTCCAGGAATTTTACATAAATTCAATTCCGGTCCAGGAGAGAAAATCAGCAAGCGTAAATTGGTTCTGGACCGTAAAGAACCTTTTTATCTGTAAAGTATTTCAATTCGGTCCAGGAACCTTTTTTCCGGGTCAATTTAAATTCGGCCCAGGAACCTCTTTTCAATGAAACGATACGCAACTTGTACCAAATTTAAATTGTGTGAGGAAAAGGGTTCCAGTCATGCAGCGGAACGCATTAGAATTTATGGGCTCTTGGACCTTTAAGGACCCTGGTTTTAAGAAGGAAGTGTGCGATTCATGTTAAATGATATGATCTAGTTTCCGATGCTTATTCTGTTTTTGTTCTGACGAATGAATCAAATATTGTTTTCATTATTTTCTTACTTGTAAAATCATAACCAGGTCTGATTCAAGAATTCTGCTACTTCGCTTACGATTCCTTTCTTCAAGGTGCGTTAAAAATGTAATTTCTGTGTTAATTTGATATTTGAATTCAATTAGTTTTTTCATTACGCCAGTATGTAATACAGGTATGATATTCCAAAACCTGAAAAATTCCAATCTTTCTAAGATATTCTCAATAGCCTCGCAGCTACGTATATCTATTAAAGTATTGAATGTATCTAGACAACAGAGAAAGCAAACCACACGAACATTCGCGTGAATGATGTATTTGTAATTTTTCAGAATTTGGAATAGCCTATCATATAGGTTTTTTCGAAAACAGCTTTCCTGGTGTCGACCAATGGTCCACCTGAGCCTTAATATTAAAATCGTTTAGTCGACGCAACTTTATTAGCGCATTAATCTAATTTTGTAAAGTTTTACCATCGTCAGTACTTTTCTGTACGTTCAACACAAATGAACAAAATTATGGTTTGCTAAAAAAGTTGAAAAATTCTAGTCTTCATATGTAATCTGTTGCGAGCAAATATTTTGCGTCTTGTGATTTTTAAAAGTATAACTGAGTAACTTTTACAGTTACTATATTCTACATAAAATGCAAATCGTAAAACATGTTTCATGCAGGAATTATAAGCAGATCTTTTTTTTTACACTAAAGACATAAACAAAGTTATATTTATTATCTTCATTACATTCTAATTCATTACACTATTTTTTTAAAATATAAAAATATAGACGTAATAAATTCTAAAATGAACACATATATTTCATGATGAATAAGACCCGGATTTTTATGTACATAAGTAAATATTAACGAAAAATAGACTTCTGTCATTTCCTTCATTCTTGTGCTTTATTTAGATTCTAGTGTATTTCTCAGAAATTCCTCCTGGACACCATCTCAACGGCTTCAGTCGGATTGCGCACACTTTTCCCGTTTTATCAGTGATATCTGATAAGCCGTTGACAAGCTTTCAGAATGTACAGGATTGCTCACAAAAAAATGAGGCGATGTCAGATGTAAAATGTTCTGAAGCCGTTCTCACTTCTGTTCTCTTTGTTTGTGTGTGTGGACTTACACGTGTTTTTGCAGTCATTAACCTAACCTAACCTAATTTTTGAGTTTGAGTATATTGGTATGATTTACTATTTTATTTCTAATTTCTCTCTCTCTTCTTGTCTAAAGAAAAAAAAAAAACAGTTTTGCGCACTGACTTTAAAGCTATCAAAGTGGCAACGTTCGATCAAAATCTGTGCGCAAAACAGGTCAGTGAGATTTGTGTGCAATCCTGGATCTAAAGTGTGCGCAATTCGGTTGCGGCGATCTGAACTTGTGATCTGCTGTCACTCTTCACAGAGTCATCTGAGGTAATTTGCGAAATGCGGCAGAAGTGAAAAATAAAGTACAGACGGAGCTTTGATTTTTGCAGTGTGACTTTCATGACTTAAAAAAATACTAGGTAAAGCAAGGTGGCGGCCCTGTCACGATAAGATAAAAGATTACGTTTTCTTTTAGACAAATTATATTTTGAATGTTTGTTCCCCAAATATGTATGTCTTACTGAATGTAAATTATAGAAATGGTGCAAATACCACATTTTTATGTAAAAATGTGTACTACTCTAAATCAGTGTTTCTCAAAAGCCTTGCCGAGGTCCGGTACCGGGCCCTTGCATCAGTTATACAGGTCGGAAGAGGTTCTCCTGAAATTCGTTATTTCCGTTTGCGCAGCAACTTTCATTCGCAAATAATAATAGCAATCGATTTCCCAATTAGTTCTAATTGTAATTTTTCGGGGTTCAAAATGAAACATGCCAAAATCAGCACTCACCAAATTAATTCACCTGAGGAAACTACAAAATTTTATTACATCCAGTGGTTGACAACTAATTTCACCATAATTTTATATTTTCCAACAAGCTTAATCGAACTATTACCCTTTATGGTTATGTCACCGGTGGCAACCCACCATCGTGAGGAAATTGGGGAGCTACGAGTAACCCGGTCACGGATATCTCCTATAACGGCTGGGGGTTCGACGTGCTGACTCCACGTCACCCCATTACTGGTTCAAGATCTCCACACCTCTAGGTAGGATTGTGGAAGGGAGGCTGGCAGTCGGGAGATAGGCCAAGGCCCTTCCAGGCTGTAGAGCCACGTGTTATTATGTTATATTATTATAATTAAGCTCATGTACTGTTGAATTTGTGATTATTGTCTCATATGTTCTAGGTCTTATAAAGAGAGATTTCACACAAGAGCGACAAGCGACACATGCAACTTGTCAACGAGCAAATGAACAGCAACATTGCACACCGTATCGGCATGACAGGCGCATAAGCCTGCGTTCGATTGGCGTAATCTCTCTAATATAAACACACCTTGGGGCACAGTGTCGATTATAGCGATAAAGGTACATTTTTTTATCACAATTTTAATATTCATCAACTTGCCCTAACTGTGTGTGTCTAGTCAGTGAGCCAACCAACATTGGAGAGCGTTAGGAAGAGGATTAGCGATTTGTGCTGGGCGAGATGTCGTTACCAGCTCGCTTCCTGATAGGTGGTTTCGGGAGTTATGACTCGCTCCCAAGCTGCAAATGCAGAAAAGTAAGGAGGATGTTAAGATAATCTCACTCGGTTACTTGAAAAGTTAGCTCAATATAGTTACTAATCCCGGGACAAAAAATAATTAAAAAGTTTCTTCTTACTTATTTCCATGAGATGAGTTGGTAACATTATCTGGTTCAGTGTACAAGGTGGACGGTAATTTTTTTTTTCTTTTTCCAAAAATCTTCCTCAAATGTGAAACAATATTGTTAGTCAATCCAGGCAAGCAACAATGTGGAATGAAACAATGATGCATCCTCTGACTGTTGGTGGGCGAGATAGCCCTCTCTCTTCGCAAGCAGGTGTGTTAAAGTCCACCGAACGTGACTCCAATCTCAAATGGGTCCCGTCATCCTCCATGACTCTCGTTTTTGGGGGGAACTCGGAGCTTAGAAGAAGTCCACAAACAATCGCTACACACGCTGGTGTGCGCGTGTTGGAATGCCATGGCACCACAGGACCATTGAGGTCTCCAGAGATGAAGATGGAATGCTTTTGGTCATCGGTGGGAAGATGGTGGCCAACATTAGCTGTCTTTAAGTATCGGATTATTATTATTTTCATTCTGCACCGTGTATGCAAAAATATAGTCTTCTCCTCTTTTCGAAGATCTATATTGGAAATGTGTTCCGATTCCAAGAACTTTAGTGATGTTCTGTATGCTGTAAGTCCGTAGACTTATAGGAGTTATAACGCCGTATTGTCTACGTCTACATGTTGTCATCACGTAGATTTCATTCCTTTATAGTTTACATCAGGGTTTATCCAGACTTTTTTCATACGAGGAAGGGTACAAGGGTAAATTTATGGCCAAAATGACCATAAATTGGGCCTTTGTAACAAATTTTAAGGAGTGTTCAGGAACGGGAGCATGGCCATATATAAGGGTAGGGTTTAACGGATCCAAATTCTTCCCATTGGTTTAGTAAATATTTTGCATTAATTACATACTGAAATCAACAATCATTTCATTGTATTACTTGGAAGAATTTTGAAAAAATATTTATAGTGGCTAGTCATTATTCTTCAATTACAATAATGTTATTTTCATATGTTTCAGAATTTGTTATGGAATAATTATACTGTAACTGGCATTAATTAAGTGTCTCAAAAGTGAAAGTTCAGACATATTTTGATATATTTCTTAGTTGAAAATACAAATATGAATGTACTCCTACAATAAACATAATTAAGACTAATAATGTTGCTGTTAATAGATGCGCACTTGGTATATACAATGAGAGTGTTTAAAAGAGAAAATATTATGGATTAATTTAAACTTTTTCATTAACATCATGCAATAGCTATTACTTTTATTGGTAGTGGTTTATAACTATTAAAATGTTATTATCCTTGGGCTGCTGAAAGTTGAACACATCTCATTATTTAGGCCTCCCGATGGTGCAGTGGTAGCGTCGTCGCTTTGTAATCAAGGGGTCTCGGGTTCGATACCCGGTGAAGGTACATAGTGGTTCGGATCCCACTTTAAACTGTAAGTCCAGTCCCGATTAGCCTTACTGTGCATAAAGTGGACTTAAAACACCAAATCAATCAAAACCTCTTATTATTTCTCTATGTACGGCCATGGGCGGGGATATTAGGGGAGTGTTAAGAGTGTATGTATAAATAACAGGCTTACACAATGCAAGTACATACCTAGCAATAAAATGCAGTCCAGGGAGGTGGAATGAAGGGAGGTTGACATTTGGGTCTATTCCCAAAGAGTCACCCCTTACACCCCGGGACAAGGATATATCTAGATTGGCCTGGTTCAGATCGAGGGATGGACACAATTCAAACGCAAACAGGACGGCAGCGCAGAGCGTCCGTTATGCTGGATAGAAGAGACTTTTAGAGTGCAAGAAACGGGAAAGGCAAGATAAAAATTTATCAAGGTATAAAAATACAGTAGAAAGGAGGGAGGGGGCCGATGAGAGAAAATTAGCAAATAGGAATGTGGGAACTATCTTACTTTGTGTCTGAACAAAGAGGGGGGGTGGAAGTTGAGAAGGTAGTGAGAAAATGAATGAAAAACACTAAGAACAATTATTTAATATATTAATGATAATGCTAAAATAGTAGTGAAAGCATGAAACGGAAAAGATGGTACAGCTGACCGCTCAGGAGAAGATCCCGACGGAAGCGAATTGTAGCGACAGGCGATTGCACCCTGAGTCGGAAACACATGCTGGCCTCGCTGTAACAGGTGCGGGGACGCAAGTCATTGCCGTATATTCTTTTTGGGCTTTTTGAAATACAGGCTAAATAATGTACAGGATAAGCAATTCAAAACTATGCTGGACACTGGGGAGGGGGGGGGGAGCAGCAAGTTGTTGCCGCAGCGATGTGTATTTGACACAAATCGACTCCTACGCACTTCTAAAAGGACACTGGCCGCAGCGGAAGACTTTCTGCTACCCCGAAAATCTGCAAATGAATCGGTCCTTCCCTTTACCCCCGCACACCGTCGCCCCTCGTTTGGGGATCTTCTCGTGAGCTGACTGCTGTAGTTCTGGTCTCGTAATAAGCGAAAAAGTGGAACGGGTCAAATAGAAAGAGCAGATGTAGAAATTTGTACTATTCAGTGCCGGCGATTAGGGAGGCATGGGGGGTATGGTCCCCTTCCCACCCACCTTTTGTCATTTTTTGTCTACCTAGAGAAAGTAAACTGTCCTTGCTCCATATCCCAGTTTTGGCACCCAATCGCCGCCACTGGTACTATTACTGTATGATATGTACAGCTGTAAAGACTCATACTTGAAATACATTTTATTCTATATTATAATCCTGTGATACACTTTTCTCGCACACCACACAGATGCAGTGTGTTTGGTAAGTCGCTGGACATCCACTTCTTCCTCTGACAGGCGCTGACAAAGAATGGATATACATGCGTGTGTTGCACAGATTCAAGTCAGTGGGTTGTACTTTCGAAATCTCGCGGCTTACATGAAAGGATACTGGTCTTATCCCAGTGACAAACCATAATTACAGGTTTCTGGAAGAAGAAACAAAACACCGACACAATATTTCAACCAAGTGGAAGCGGTGAGGCCTTCGTTTTTTTCTTCTCCTCTGGACTCCTCATCAATGACGGGGAAGGGGGGAACGAACATGAACGCCTGTTCTTCCCAGATTCCTCCAGAAACAAACAAAAAGCGGCAAGCTAGACGTGTAATTTGCACAGGCAAGTGGGCGGGGCTTAGAATAATCCCGCTAGAAAACATAAAAAAAAGATGGCCGTTGAAAGACATACGAGACACTTGCAGCTAAGCCTCACATCGGACAATGATTATTGCATGACGGTCGGTTCTCTCTGCTACACCCATTCACTGTGATTATCTCGACCAGAGCAGGTCTCGAATCCTTCCATTGAATCGTAATAAATACCAGAGGATCTGGGAAGGAATGCAGCTTATGAAAGAGGCTTGCCACCCTCGCAAGATGGCGATGCTATTACTGGAAATAGTCCTATAAAAAGCACCTGCTCGTCACGGCAAAGAAAAAAAAAGGAGCACGGCCATTTTTATATGTGATTACTGGGCACTATATTAGAAGGACGGGCAAATGCAGCTTTGGCCTTCATACAAATCATGGTGTTGAATCGACATTCGAATTAGGTGCCATTCAACTATGTTGCAGTTCAGAGCTTCAACTAACGCGTTAATAGTCTTCATTGTTAGTAGTTGCCGTAAAATTTACAATATTCTACCGTTAAAATTTAACAGTCTGGCTGTTAGTTTACAAAAACTGGACGCGACTGTTTTTTTCTTTCTGAGCTCATGCGTATTCATGTCGTCACCTGTGACTACAGAGCAACCACAAACAAAATAACTTTTGACCAGAAGCATTCGCACATCTTCCCCTCCATCCGTTCAGCTCGGCCTACGGTAAAGCCTGCTCCACTCTCCCCCTCCCCTACCTGTGCGAGTTCGATGCACACGACACACGGTTCTGCGCATGCTCTTTTGCTTTTGTTTCCACTATAGAATGATAATCAAACATGGCGTCGGTAACAGACTCTACTTGTTATAGGCCTGTAGTACAGCATTAACACAGAAGAAAAACTTTCAAATTTAAATTTTACATGAATAATGATTATAAATTGAAGTTCCTAACAGGCACAAAAAGTAATTCTCTACACAGAGAAAAAGTGTGTTTGAAAAAAATATATAGTCTCTCGTTAGTTTAAATAGGCAATAAACCATTTATTTTGTTTACAGTTATCAAGGGATTTTTTTAACTGATTTCCTAACTCTACAAGACAGCTTTTGTCGTACATATTACATAGAAGTGTTATGCTATCTAATTATACTAATAATTTATATGCGTAGTAGTTAGCACAATGCGCTAAGACGCCAGAGGGGACCCAGGTTCGAATCCAGGCCTAGGTGTTGGTGTTCAACACTTCCAAAAGTGGCACAAAAGCGAAACTAAATAACAAAAATAAGATAAAATATAATAAATCATCCAATAAAGAAAATGAAAAACAATAGAAATTAAATAGTTTCGCAACTAGCATATGGGAGAGAGGCACATGAGCATGCTTTTAACGCCCGTCAGGGATCTCGTATGTGAAGTCATGCATATGCATACGTCGGGTGGACTCTTCATACATATGCGTGTGCGAAAATTTACGCACCTTCACTCGCGTGGCGGCTATAAAATTTCAATCCCGAATCTTCTGTGCATCATTAATCACGCCAGCAAAGTATCCTCCGGACGCACGTAAGGGTGAGACCCGGTTTGGTTGATTGCTTTAAATCAGAAGCCTCCGCCCCGCATGAAATATTGCCCCGGCCTAAAGAGGCCCTACTCATTTCATATTCCCCGCTCGCTTCAAGGGAGCGCGTAAATCAACACGTAAACTATTTCTCGGTATTGCCCTGCACTGCCGGAAGATACCCATTTCAACAGGTTTCTGCTTCCAGATCACAACAGTCCTTGTACAGAGAGGGAACTGTGTTGTACAAAGGCCTGAATACCTACGATGCCATGCCCAGAAAATTAAGCGTTTGGTTAAGCTTCTTTTCGTCACTTTCAACACAGATAGCAGTACGTATTTACTAAATTTGATCACGTCAACCAAATTATTTGGTAATTCTAAACAAATGTGAACGATTACTGAAAGAATTTTTGTTCTGGTGTAACAATAATTTGTTTGTCGCTTTTTAAAGCAAAGGTTTGGTTGCCAGAAACTTTTCTTTTTGTTATTCCAAACTTGTTTCTGTGCGTGGCACCAACAATGCATCACTATTTTTTTTTTACATAGAGATATCAGTGTCCCTAGATGAGTTTCATTATATCATCACTCATTCGCATTTTCGCGATTAGCCAAGAGTGGAAGGAAAATAACCTGAACCAACCAGTCATTCAAAACTGTCGCATGTGTGTTCAGTTGTGTGCTGTAGTTCTGAAAGTGCACAAAAGTGTCAACGTTGGAGCTTCTTCACAAACTTTACATACGTATTTGAAATACTTATGATACTTCTTTTTCGTTTAATTTTTAACTGTCGGAAATTGATTTAGTATTACGCTCTTTTAACTTTATCTAACATGTACTAACCAAAACAAGTTTGGTTTGGTAACCATTTGGTAATTTTGACTACAATTTTAGTAACTAATCAACGATTATTAGAAGCATTTGGTTCTGGTCATCAATCGTTTGTTTGTATCTTATTGAAATTAAGGTTTATTTGCCAAAAACAATTTTTTGGTTATTCGAAACAAACATTTTTATCTTGGTATTTTTACTGCATAGAAAATGTGTTTGACATAGAAGGTTGCTGTAAATTTTAATCACATTTCTTGATATTCTTGAGAACAATTCATAGGTGTAACTAGAAGAGGTTCCATTTACAGTCCGACCCCTGGAATTTCTCATTGGACATAAGAATTCCTCAATTAACATACACGTAATTATTTTGTACATAAGAATTGATATCAACATTGACCCCCACCCGTATATAAACACATTGTAACCCTTATGGAATAAATAAAGTATTATCATTTCTTTCTATATGTGTATGTAAATTAGGTGGCACGGGGCCACTCAAGTGTCTGTCTTTTGGGGCAGAATCAGCGTTACTTGTCAAAAGTAACAAATTTACAGTTACTTTGCCCAAATAGTAACTCGGTTCCATTTGCAGTTATTCTTTCGCGAAAGTACCTTGGTTAGTCGTACTTTAAAAATAACTAAGTTGGTTTTACTGTTATTGTATTCTAGATAATATGCTGTATATATTGTTTGATGTGTAGACTGACAGATTGTTCATTAAAAAACCGGAACACTTCTGTTTTTATAATTTGCGTCGGCACTTACTGTTCATTGATTTCCATGCAGCTGCTGCAAAACCAGACCAAGAACAAAATAGGTTTAGAAACTTTAATATTTAAACAATAGAAATGTATCAAAGCATTTAGAAATGTAAAATAATATTTAATTGATAATGTGAGAGTAAAATATAATAGCTTGCATTTTTTAATCATGTTAAATACAACGGAAGTAGTCTACAGTTAGTTCTAATCTTACACGAAAACTACTTGATCATACGATTTGTTATATTTATCAACTTATGACAATGATAATGTCACATAGCTCAGAAAATATTACTGTTAAGCTTGGATTAAGAACCTGGGCAATTAAGCGTTCCCATATACAGCAAGTAATGTCTGATTTGTTGTAATAAGTATTTTCACACGTTTGTGCCATTTCGAGACGAGATCGAGCGTTTCTCTTCGAGTTTGGCGTTTAGATTCCAGACCGCGGTCATATCTCAAGTCATGTGCGATTTTCATGATCTCACTCGACCATCTTCCAAGCTGCAGGCTTTGGTCTGTGACACCCAAGTGAAAGTGTGGCAAGCGGAAACCATTGGACGTCGTTGTCATGTTCTCTCGCTGCACTAGCCTTACCACCAAAACATCTTGATTCAAAATGGGGAATTCAAAGAAGACGAAGAACAAAAAGAAAAGGATTCCTCCGAAAGAAGAAGACAGACTTTGCAACTTCCAAGAGTCAGACTATCCAGGCCTTGAAGCTACCATGAATCCGAATTCCACGGTGTGCTAAGCCTTTGACCTGGTACATACCTTTCTACCCCAGCTGGCGAAAGATCTCAGATGCTAGTTTTTCCTGTTTCACTCCTTGTCAACGCAGAACAACTGGTCTTCTGGTAGTGGAGGAGGGGGCATCGCAGTGTTCCATGGATTTTTTTCTAAAAAAAGAAGAATCCCGATTTCTGTGATAAAAATTCCCGCTTTTGTCTTAAAATTTCCCGCTACCAAAGCTGCATCAATACGTACTTGCGTTGCTTTTATTTTACGTCGCTTTAGACATCGTGATGATGAGGATGAAATTGATGAAGAGATGCATGCAAAGTTACACCTGAAACTGGGACTCGAACCCGGAAACCTTGGATAGCGAGGTTATGATTCCATCAATCGACAGACATACTCTGCCACCGATGAGGGGTACGTTTATGGAACGTGCGCTACGATGACATTGTTAATAAATTCACTGTGGCAAGAAAGACTATGTTTGGAACACTTTCCCACAATCCACTTTTCCGTTACTTCCGTGCCTACTTCCGTGGCGGCATGCTTAGTACAGCGCACTACAACGTCAGGGGTCGCGGGTTCGAATCCCCGCCTGGCATGGATGTTCTTTGTGAGTGTCCCTTCATGAGTTTCATCATATCATCACTCATCCTCGTCGTCGCGATATCAAAAGTGGGAGATAAGAGGCGTAAAATAACCCCACTCAATCAAAACCTTCGCTTGATTGTTCACTTGCTGTTCACGTGTTAGTGTTCTGAAAGTGCACAAAAGTGTTAACGTTGGAGCTTCACAAAATGTTCATACGTATTTGGAATACTTTTTTCGATCGCCCGAATCTTCTTACTTAATTGATATACATGGGGACTCATAAGTCAGTTGACACTAGCATTTATGCATCTTGTCTTGACTAGCTTCGTAACAACTTGAATAGAGCAGTAGCTATTTGCGGTTATGTTGCTTTTATGGGTGTTAATCTCAAATAGCTACTTGCTACTGCAATGATTCTTGCTTCATAACATTTGGGAAATATTTTGTTACAAATGGCGAATATTATTTATTGGGGGACGATAAAGTTAATCCTATCAGTGATACTTAGGTCTATTACTGTAACATTTTATGCTGACATACATATCCCAGCTAAGATCACCATTCTTCGGAATCGAACCCAGATATTTCGTGTAGTAGTCAGACGCCTTACTGCTGCATAGTCACTTCATTCAATCCAATCTTTAGACTATAGTTAATTCGTTATCTGTATTCGTACGCGCATGCAAAGGTCTACCAAGAACTAACTCCAATTTATATGAAACTCACAAACCCAGGGGAATCGAACTCTGAACGTTCGTTGGTGAGATCGTAAGACGATCGCAGTTCTTCGAGACTCTGTGGAACCCTATCTCAACACCCCTTCCCCCACAAACACACACAAAGCATGCGCAGGTACAGATTTACCTTTTATTCATTCAACGTCATCCAGAATTTCCCGTTTCCCGCACATTCTGAAGATCGTCCTTTTGGCGGGAACTTTTCCCGCCGTCAGCGAACACACTGCACTCGTTGAAAAAGGGAAGAAAAGCTTCAACTTCGTGTGCTTTCTGGCATACTTCAGTGCACTCAGAAGAACTTTTCAACGACCATTGTCCAAGATCTTCCTTTGAAGAAACCTTTTCTTTAATCAGATTAACGACAATTAGTGTAGTGAAAATGTTTTAATACGCGTGGAATAGCGATTTCGATACGTAGGACGGGTAGCTACCAAGAGGGAACTATGACGAAATAGACACTGCCACTTTTGACTCATTGCGAAGATGAGGATGAATGGTGATAAGATGAAAGAGATGAAGGGACAGTCACAAACATACATCGACAGCACGTTATACTGGCCATGGGTGCAGACGCCATGGTCTCGCTAGTCTGCAAACTGGAGTCCAAGGTGTACTGCGTGGAAGGGAGGTTGATATTTTGGTATCATCATTTTGGTCACCTCTTACACCTTCTCATTGTCGGTCTTGACTCGACTTTCGAAATAGAGTGGAACATTGATAACTCGAACCTCTACATCTCGAATTCCTTGATAAGTCGAATTTTTTGTAATCCCCTTGAATTGTCCATAACACTCAATACTAATTTTACCTCAACAACTCGAATAAAACCTTGATAAGAATTTTTTTACAGTTTATGGGATGCCGTTCGAGCTCAATAACTCGAAGGCAGAGTACGAAAAACCTCTATGAGTCGAAGTTAAATTCTAATCACCTCTATAACTCGAAGTTTTAGTCGCACGGACCTCAATAAGTCGAAGTGTAGGGTGCGTACGTAGTA
The DNA here is from genome assembly GCF_977018435.1 of Lepisma saccharinum. NCBI lineage: Eukaryota > Metazoa > Arthropoda > Insecta > Zygentoma > Lepismatidae > Lepisma > Lepisma saccharinum. The sequence goes on from NC_139233.1 coordinate 50,947,458, forward strand.
CAATATCAGGTGATCAACAACCGTGTCGGAACTTGAACTCCCCCACCCTGCCTTGTATGTAACCATCATTGTTAATGTGCTTAGTGTGCGTTCTAGAAGTGTTGATACTTACGTAACGTACATAAAAGTTGCAGGTTATGATGTCGGTGAAACAAAGTTGTATGACATCAAGTGCTGAAGAGAATCGGAAGCATTTGAAAGCGGTTGACGAAGGCATTAAGAAAAAGTGTGAAATTGCGAAAGATTTTAAAATTCCACCGAATACTTTATCGACAATTCTTAGAAACAGAGCTAAGTACGAAGACGGGAGCGGGCTATACAAATTATGCAAGAGAGTAAAAGGTGGCGATTTTGAGGATGTTGACAATTGTGTGTTAAAGTGATTGAAGCAGTGCGGGATAAAAACATCTCTATTAGCGAGCCTATTCTTCAAGAAAAAGCTGTTGAATTTGCTGAAATGTTCGTGCTTCCAACGGGTTATAGACTTCTATAACTCGAAGTCGGTGATTTTGGCACTCAATAACTCGAACCTTGTTACCTCGATTTTTTTCTTTCCCCCTCAAGTTCGAGTTATCAAGGTTCCACTGTAATAAATACAATTGATATGTTTGCTTTTAAGAACAAACTAAAATCATAAGTGTTTACACACTAAGCAACACACACCTACGTATGTAACCACAGTGCACTAATTACACTTTTATTTTTGGAGGGATGGCCGCGGTGGCTCAGTCGGTAATGCGTCTGACTACCATGCTCAAGGTCCCGGGTTCGATCCCCGGCCGGTTCAAATCCGGGAACTTTTCTAACGGTGGAAGCGGCCCCGGCGCCCACCCAGCGTCGAATAACATGGGTACCTGGGGGAAACCCTGGGGGGGTAAAGGCGGTCAGGGGCGTGATGCTGATCACATCACCCCCACTCACGACCGGATCAAGAAAGTGTGGGGCGTTACCCTCACACCCCCTATACGCCTTCATGGCGTGGTGCTATGCACAGGGGAACACTTTACCTTTTTTACCTTTTTTTTTTTGGAGGGATGCCAGGAATAATAATTCAATAGCAATACATTACAAGATCACAATCTCGATTATTTGAGAAAGTCATGTGGTCAGCACTATGCTCCGGCTACCTTTACTCCCCAGGATATAACCCATTGGCAATTTATTAAATGCGGAGTGAACTTCAGAGCTGATGCTTGCAGAGATATTGCTGGAAAAATTCTCACCTGAAATCACGCACTCCAGAAATCTAGCTCTTCCCGCGTGGCAGTCAGACGCCCTATTGGCTGGACCAACTCCATTATAACTATTACGAGAATAACACCTTACAGTATTATAAAAACCACGCGTTCATATCCTCACATAAACATCTTATCGATCAAAACTCCAAGTATTGCGTTAATTATTATAAGATTTATTGTTGATATTGGAAAAAGGGGTATTTAATTAATAATTCCAACCAGGATTCGTCCACTAAATTATAAATACGTGTGATTTATTTTGATATGTTTACATTGTAATGACAACCATAGTTTTGTAGTATTTCAGAAATTAAGAGTATCAAGAAGAATGCAAAATCAAGAACGTGATGAACGTGCTTTTAAGAACAAACTTTAAACGGGAGAATAGAGTAACGTCTCTAATTATAGATGGCGTTAAAGAACTTTTCCGAACCTGGGGATCTCATATTTCTTACATATCCTCTTTATGCCTGTGCTGGAGTTATGTTCCTAAAGATTTCTGCCATTTTGGGCGCGACCTCGTGACTGGGGTAACGAGAATCGGGTGTACTTCCGTGTAACGGTCCAGGAAACTCTATGACGTATTCTCTACGTCACACACAAACCCAATTCTTTAATTTTTCTCGGAATACCCCACACCCAAATATATTCATCTTTCTTTCTCCAGTGGTGCATTAACGTATAGATTTCAAGACATAGGCATGTATAATGCTGTGTTGCTGGATGTTTTATCTCGTCTTGATCGTTGTAATGTCACTTTTACACTTCAAAATGCCATTGCAGAATAACGAAGATTTGGCGGCTGTCTTGAATTTTAATGTATTTGCTCCAAGCGTCCTTTTCAGGGTTTGCTACAGTATCAAGACCATGGTGAAGCCTATTCTTTAAGTTCATTTTATGCTCAGGTACTTTTTCGAGACGAGACAAATTTCTTCAGACATAACAAGTGTGCTACCTGTTTATTTATAGATATGTCATATAGTGTATTTACAGTAATCAGTCCACAAAATGAATCAATTAATGGCAATTCTGATTCTGTGTTGCGTGGTTCCATATATTCAATATAAAAATAGTGTTTTTTCCGATGTTTTATAGCGTCGAAACGATACATTTAACATATGAACACGATTAGGAAAAGTTATTTACCTTAATAACCTCTCTACACTGAAAATATGCATGGTGACACGAGACTGATGCTTATCAATCGAGAATGCCAAGTTTCATCTCGATACCATCCGTGCTCTATACTCATCTCTGGCAGTATAATTTGCGAGCATTTGTACAATTTGCTCTCCATGAACTTGTCAAAAAGTTACCTTGAGGAATAGGAATGACTCAAGGTGAATTAAAACTGCAAGTCGTTCGCATCGTGTACATTTTGCTGTTATCACACCAGCAACCAAAGATTCTGCAAATATGCTCTATAAGAAATTGATAAATATCCCAGAGTTGTCGAGCTACTTCCCTTCTTTGCACACGTATGGCGAGCTATCAAGTGTGCATTGCATTTTGTATGATAACTCCTTGATTCATACAAACTCTAAGATGTAATGAAATTATTATAACAAGTTATACTTGCGAGAACATTCATTACCTTTTAAAAAAATAGTTTCTTAAATATTGCCAGATCACTTTAAATTGATCGTTTCATCTCACTTGCAAACAGTCAGGTCGATCGAATTAATTTGCATTGCATTGGGATAGGTGTTTGAGTCTACCACAATTTATCTTTATAGCCCTGGTAGTTACCGAGATACCGATAATTGACACAGACAAACATGATCGATTTAGGTTCAGTTGGATGCACAAGTATTGCTCGGCAAATCATCCATGACTAATTTCATTTATTTTTCTCTTGCATCCTTCGTGTTTTTAAGGAATATTTTTTTACGTATGACGTTACAGAGGTTTGTCAGCAGCTTGTCTGGAGGTTTGTTTCAATTCTTGAAGCTCTCGCTGGATGGAATAAAGAGAAGGAACGTGGCGATGGACAATTTGCTTGGTAATACTTTTGCATCCCACTGTATTTATTTTAGCTTTGGTGATTACTACACTAACAATTCGTCATTTTTATTGGTGCGCGCATGCCACTGAGATTGATTCGAGCGTATTAGAGAACTACTGTTGTAATATTATATATTATTTTAACGTAATATTTATGCAACGTATATATTTATTGTATAAAAGCTGTATTTATTTTCATTCGCGCTCACTGTGTGTTGTGTATTGGCAAGAGAGTAGTATGGCATCGCTAGAGTATTGAAAACAGTATAGCCATTAAAAGAATCTTTCAAAACAACTTTCTTTTTGCACAGGAGAAATAGCTCCATTTAAAATCAATACTAGTTGTTCGTAGAAGTAATTGTTATGACTTATTGTCTGCCATCTATCGGGCAGTTCCAAACGGAAGACTTTCGCACGGCCAAGAATCTCGAGTTTTACATCGATATTGTTCCGTGGTGCGGGCTCCAAGGAAAGAAAGATGTTTCTTGAGTAGAACAGTAACAATTTAGTTCCCGAGATGGCCGCGGGTCCGCAGTAGGGCGCTGCATAGATTGCCTTGACTTGTCAACCGAGAGAGAAAAGTCACTTCGTGTTTTAATTTGTAGAGTTGTCCACTGTTCAGCCTTTCTGTTCCAAGAACTACAAGGCGTAGTGATGTCACCATGTGGATGTTTTTGCGAAAGGACGGTACCCAACGTGATCTATGTTATGCTTGGTGGAAACATACGAGTTGGGTGCGATACAAGCTTTGTGTTGATTTTGTATTCCGTAAGCTTTTGGTTTTGTTAGGGTTTTATTCTCAGACTTAAAATGGGTTTTGATGTTATACACTCGTATTTTGACAGACGACAATATACTGTAGTCAACATAATGCCTGCAAGTGCATAGTTTTAGTATCTTAGCGTGGTTTCAAAGAACGCCCCTTTTCTGTCCTTACATTTCCCAGTTACGGAATGTTTCGAGACGAGAATTGGCAGTGTGTCGGTTTCGCCTCGATTTGGAAATGCCCGTCTCGTCTCGAGCTATGTCTAGTATAAATAACATATTCCATGTGTAACCACACAAACTTTCACAGCGTATAGAGGTCATTAAGACAAACAACTTTTCATAATAAATGTTTCTTGTTTGACGCCTCGTTTCGACGCTACGAGTCCTCCAAAGCCGAATTTTATCTTCAATGCATTAAAATATGCAACCACACAGCACGAGTTCACAATTGGTTGACTGTGATTTACGTATATGGTGAAAGTAGAGCAATAGAACTATTGGGGAGATGTTTAGGTAAATTTATACATGATATTTGAAGTTTTCTTGCGCGATTTTTTGCACAAATCTATTATGGCCTTACTTACAACTGCTATGTCAAGTTATGTCATGATGAAAAGTTCCTCATTTTTATTGTATCCAGTATCCAATTTTTTAAAAATTGTGTGGTCTACCGGGTGGAGGACCATTTGTAGATGGAAATCGGTAGCTGAAACCCCTTTCCTCAAGCATCCCTCTTAAAACCAGGACATTCCATATTGTCGTCAGTGGGTATCTGGAAGGCGCTAATGACGGTTAGAACCTTGGTTCCGATTACGCCACCTTCTCTATAGCCAATCGAGAATGTGTCGAGCCCTACATCACTTTAGAAAAAATGTATACATTCTTTTTAAACTTTATTGCCAAGAAAATCTGTAAGAGTATACTTTTGTCAGTTGCCCCCGTTCTGTATGTGACTTCATGGCTCGGTATAGTACAATGCACAACTGCGTTGAGTAATGATTTTTTTCCTCCATGCTCCTTGCACGTGACAGATCTTGAGTGTCTGGTTCACTACTGTTGAACAAACAATTAATATTCCCTCTCGCTTGGAGTGGATGGATGAACAGTTTTAAGTACTCGAGGTCCATAAGCTCACGAACGGGTTTTTGTTGTCATTTTTTTCCTGTAAAGTGCAGAAGACTTGGTTAGGCCTACATATAGGAACTGTGTTCTCAGCGAAGATACAAAATCGAATCGATTGATGAAGGATCCCATTAAGGCTTTCGGTTCTAGATCTTGCTGTTGTAAATAAATACTATAAATCAACACTCAGTGAACGGAAAATTTAACGACGCAAATGTAAAAAAAACAGAGCAAACCCTTGGTAAAAATTTAAATGGGACGTTAAATGTCTTTACAAAGATAATAATAAAAAAGTTGTCCATTGTTATTTTCAGTCTTTTTTTATTCTACAAACTGCGTTGTTGAAAGGAATGGAATACCATTCTTCGTGTGTGAGGGGAAATTGAACCTTTGTCTCCCTTGAACACGGTCGTATAGCCCATAATTATTGCTTATAGAATATAATAATGGGCGTCCGACTAGCTTTCGAACCCGAAAAAAACGTTATAATTTCCGAACAAACATACATAGGAAAATGAAATTCACAATATACGTACCTTGTTTCATGCTGAACACGAGGCAGGGTTGAAAATAAAAGCTTGCGTCAAAACAAAGACGGCAGAGCCAGGGGAAGTGATGCGTGTGGGTTAGTTAGTGTGATGCGCGAGTCCCTGCATCGCGAGGATGGATCGGTACACCATACCAGAACGCGTTTTCATTGTAAAGAAATATTGGATATCGGGATCGTATCAGACCGTTCAACGTGAATTTGGACGCCGTAAAGGACCATTGAAGGTGGGATTTTTGTGTGCAATTTCCCGACAGCGTATCATTGCACCCATCTTCTTTGAAGATACAGTAAACACACAAGTTTACTTACACATCTTCAGTGAATTTGTGAATCAGCTGGATGATGAATAACTGCGTCGCGGTTATTTCCAACAAGACGGAGCGACAGGCCATACTTCCAACGTCTCCGTGGCAGAAATTGAGTCCTTTTTTGGTGACAGAATCATCTCCAAAGGATTGTGGCCGCCAAGATCCCCAGATTTGTCTCCTCCAGATATCTTTTTATGGGGTTTCCTTAAAGGTTGTGTCTCCAGGAACAAACCACGATCACTGCAAGAGTTGCGAAACAACATCAAGAATGCGATTCACGAGATCACACCGGAGACTCTACATCAGACTTTTCCCAATATGGAACGCTGTGTATAAACATGTCTGGACGTCCAGGGAAGACACTTGCAGCATCTGCAGTGACGATCATGTATTCAGCATGAAACAAGGTATAAGTATTGTGAATTTCATTTTCCTATGTATGTTCGTTCGGAAATTATGACTTTTTTGGGGGTTCGAAAACTAGTGGGACACCCTGTATAATGCAAATGAACGAAAATAATGAACAGTCATGAATAAACTTTGTGACATGTGCACACTATGAGTTTTTAATCTATGAACTTGCTGGAGTGAAAAATCCGTGCGACCAAATACTTGGGTTTCGGAAATTTCGTTAGAAGTTGTGAAGGTAGAATAAATTATAGGGACCTGCTCTAAGACTAACCTTCCAACAAAGGTCATAGTTTGAAAGGTCCAATCGTTAATATGAATGTGCTAAACATATCGAAAAGTCGTTTTTGCCAGTTATCGAAGACAGTCGAATGCGTGTGTGTGCATGCATATATATATATGTGTGTGTGTGTGTGTGTGTGTGTGTGTGTGCCAATTAGTATATCTCTAATACAGACTCGACGCTTAGAACGAAGTTAATGTAAAAGCACGCGATAGTTCCTTTCTTATGTATTTAGTCTGGTGTTATTTTATCCATGAATATATTGGTCATAGCCAGTAGCAGCGATTGGGTGCCAAAACTGGGGGGCGGGGCGGAGTTTACTTTCTCTTGGTAGACAAGGGCATATATCGGACAAAAAGGTGGGGGGTAACTCCACTAATCGCCGCCACGTCGTATCTGTACAGCTCATAATATCAGAAGGTCCCACAACTTTAATGCAGCACTTACGTTAAGCCCAATGTTCCTGCACAGTTGACATTGGGGTAACCAATAAGATATCTCGCAAGCCACATGTAATTGTTTACATTAACTACGATCTTACAATGTACAGAGAATAATATCAATAGAATATAGTCAGCGTATCTTAGCACAATATACTTCCAAATAACATGGGAAGATAGAGAATAAAATAATTCAGAGGAATTCTCTAGGAAAGGGTCAGGCTGAGTCAACAATTTCAAACATTTAAATACGGGATAATAACATTTCATGAGGTCTTTTGTCACCACGGAACGCCTTAAACAAAAACGGGACGTTTCCGTACTTTACCGTAGGTCAATAGAAACCTAGACAAAGATTCCACGTAAGAAAGGGCAGTTTTGCAGTTTGACTATTCCTAATTTTTCCTGGTTCGGGCCTGGAGCTCCCCTCCGCCCGCCCCCCGGCACGCCCTCGTTCTAGGATATTCAGGAAGGACTCAACCGTGATAACCACTGAGTCCATTAGTGCCTAATGTGAACTTGAAAATAATTTGCGTCAAGCTTAGATCTGAAACAGAGATGGCGTTTGCGTCAACGTGCAGAAGTGTGTTTTTACCTGCAATGTCCATGTAACAATTTCCATTTTTGCATCCTTGAAAGAAAATTTGGCGATTTACCTCTTTCCGATTCTGTCGCACACGCAGGAGATTGATTTGTTCAAAAGCCCACTCAATGTTTTCCAGTGCTTTTTCAGCCAATTGTAAATTGCTTCGCAAACAGTGGCCGGGGTGAAATACTCGTTCCTGTTTTCCGTAAACGTCCACGAGAAAAGAAGAAGAAGAAGCCAAGAGCCATATTATTTGAGCAGGTGTGAACGTCAGGCTGAGTTGAGTGTACCGAGACTTCCGAACCTTGCTGAAGTGTTTGCTTTTGCGGGCATTCGGCCCGGTGGATGAAGTTCAACGCAAACGGGGGGAAGGGGGGACGACACCAGCACCATCTGCTGGGACCTGTATTATAAAAAAAATAATAAAAAAAAACCTTATGGGATGGTATTTAAACAGCAATTCGAAGCGACAAGCACGAAGCATGCTTACGAGTTCCGACACGCGTGATTCAGTTACCGTATGCGTTCACTGAGCATGTGCGTACATGGCTCCTACTCCGTGGATACCGCTCGTTGTGAATATTGTTCTGGAACGAATCGTGCAAAAACTATCCGCGGTATCTAATTCATTTTTTTCTTATATTGCGATGCTTTTTGTGCACTTTTGGCTAATCGTGACGATGCGGACGATGGGAATTTTACTTCCTAAAGATGCAAAACAAAATACTTATATCCTAAAATTTCCAGATTTGCTCCCAAAAATATGCCCTAACAACAATTTAGCATATTGTCTTCTATTTGTGTTATTTTACGTCACTTTTCTACCACTTGGGAAAATCACTACAATATGAATGAATGATGAACTGATAACACGGATGATGATTTGATCCTGGGACCTTTGGCTTTGTACCACGCTGCGTTAACCACTCAGCCATTATAAATTTCTAATAAACAAATTATGCTCATTATTTACGTCAGAATTTAAAAAGAAAAACATAAGAGAGGCAATTACAATGTATGATATAAGAAAGTAAATGGCTTATTCATGTTATTACAAATATGAATGCCATATACTGGGATAATAGACTAACTGCAGTCTCCTTACCGTACTTCATTCCAGTTGACATTTCGCAGAGCTTAGAATACATACTTTTAAGAAATTCAAGAACTCGAGTAGAATTTTAGTCCACTTCGGAAATAGCTAAGCTTTTATGCTTTGAATAAGCTAGAATATGCCGAATATGAGCGAAACATGATTAAAATCGTATGTTCAAACTTGAAGTGTATGTACATACCAGACGTCTTAGAGAAGGACATTAATTTGTGTTTTTAAGATATGAATTACTATATAAGGTATATAAGTAAGTAAAGGGTGTATCATAAAGTGCGCAGTTTTTGAAAATGCAATAACTCAGCCAAAATTGCATGAAAGTTGACAATTTGTTTTTTTCATTATTTTACATATTCACTACGATTTAATAATGTTAAAAATGAAAAGTGTCCGGCATATGCCCGTATGCGATTTAAGAGTGAAAAATTATGTCTGGCATATGTCCACCTCCGTTTTGCAAGCAGGCAGTAATGCGATCTGTGAAGTTCACCATGACTCTTGTGCAGACGTCTCTGTCGATTGAACCAATTAAATGTTGGATTTCCCTCTTCAATTCGGGGATTGTTTGAAGTTTGTTCATATACACTTGTGACTTCACATAACCCCATAAAAAGAAATCACATGGGGTGAGGTCACAAGACCTCGGAGGTCACTCCTGGTCACCACGAAGTGAGATCAAGCGGCCAGGAAACTTTTATTGCAGTAAGGTTATTGTCTCGTTGGATGTGTGACAGGTAGCCCCGTCCTGCTGAAACCACATACTCATGGTATACAGTTCATCCAGAGCAGGCCACACAAAATTTCTGATCATGTCCCGATAACGAGGACCGTTTACCGTAACTGCATTTTCTTTCCCATCTTCAAAAAGAAGGGGCCAATCACACCTCCTGACCAAAATCTCAAATAATCCCCGAATTGAAGAGGGAAATCCAACGTTTAATTGGTTCAATCGACAGAGACGTCTGCACAAGTGCCATGGTGAACTTCACTGATCGAGTTACTGCCTGCTTACAAAACTGAGGTGAACATATGCCAGACATCATTTTACACTTTTAAATCGCATACGGGCATATGCCGGACACTTTTCACTTTTAAATTATTAAATCGTAGTGAATATGTAAAATAATAAAAAAACAAAATGTCAACTTTCATGCAATTTTGGCTGAGTTATTGCATTTTCAAAAACTGCGCACTTTATGAAACACCCTTTATATGTGGTGCGTGGTACAGTGGGATCCTTGAGTATTACCGTGCAAATTGTCCATGACTATTTTCATTAATTTTTCTCTTACATGCGATGCGTTTTTAAGCGATGGATTTGTATGTATGCTGGTGCAGAAGTTGTCAACAGCTTGTGTTGAGTTTTCTTTTAATTCTTAAAGCTATTACTGGGTCAAATAAAGTGCATGAACATGGTGATGGACAATTTGCACGGTAATACTCATGGATCCCACTGTACCATATGTACCATTTATGAATATTATGACACGTCAAAACCCCTAGCGATTTTTTTCTGTGCACGCCTCTGACTCACATCATCTTATTGTTGTTATTATACCGTGTAACTCTTTATAAACTGTAAAACAATAATGGAATTAAATAATTCATAGTTTAGGATGGGGATACGCTAAGCTTACAATTTTGCTTTTTGCATGTGTTTACGTTAAATCAACTTGCCGATGTGAAACTCATCCACACACTGGTTAGCTCTTCACCTGCAATGTTTTCCATGTACGGTGGTCACATTAACCGCACCAAGAGAACTGCAGGGTTAACGTTCTCGAGCTTGCTTATGTCTATGGAGAGTTTCTAACGAGAACACCTGGACAAATTAGAGGAACAGATGTTCAGAAGATCTTATCGCGTTGGGATTCCATTGAAAACAGAATTTAAAATGTACTCCAAAGAATCGTATAAATATCCACTGCGTATTTCAAAACAAGGTACTGAACGAAACTAGGTAGTCGGTTTTATACGAGGAGTATTTACAGCCGTAGTTATGTGTGTCAGAGTTGCGTAATTTGTTCACAAAAGTAACTCCTTAGTATCACTTTATCATAAGAGGATGTAACTGTTTACACAAGTATCACACGTGTTCTCTCCTGCGCAGTATTTTTACAACATAACGTTAATAACTTTACATGCACAAATTTAAAACAAGACAACAGCACATGTTTCGTCCTGCCAAAAAAGGGGCCATGCCCCACTCCCCTCGAACCATGAAATATTTAATGCGAACCTATGAAACTTACAAAAACAACGTGGGCGATTTTTTTCAGATTTTGCAAGAATTTAGATTTTCATCTTGCAAAAATGAATGGGTTGTTCCTGGAGAGAGGCAGGCTCCAGAAGTCTGCAGTCTACTTACTATATTTAGTAATTTTGGTTTTGTATAACCAAAGCTACCAGATGCCCCAATCTGATCGGGGCAGTTCACTATTTTTAATCGCTGTCCTGATGTTTTTTTTGGAACTGCAGTCTTGATGAGAAAATATCCTTTTTTTGTTAGTTTTCATTCAAACATGTTCTTCATTACAAGAATCATTCCTTCGTATCATTTAACTTATAAATATATTATTTTCTAAATATAGATTATCATTATTATATATCAAATGAAATCAAATCATGGCTTTTCAGTGGTGCTCGCATAACACAACTAAAGGAAAATTTAAAACATTGTTAATTTGGGAATACTGTACGGTTCGAATACTTTTGAAATTGAATGTAAGCAATAAACACCAAACAGTACACCGTGTGACACGCTTTCTCTGCAAGCGACTGTTGATTGTCCGGTCAGGGAGAAGGGGGAATGGGCTATCGCTGATTTGAATTTCTTCCCGTTACTTTGGCCCATAATATTGCAAGTCTGCAATTGTACGTCCATCTGCAATACTACCATAGCGTTGCTGGTCACATCCAGGGTAAGAAATCCCATGGGGGAGGGGATCTTCCACCTTCCCACCAACGATCTTGTACTAAGATCCCCCCCCATCAAATTTTCCGAGGGGAAGAGTTTGTCTTGTAACAACAAAAAATAGCAATTAGTTTTTACTGAAATCTCTAGCTACAGCTCTGATAAGGAAATATTTCCTTTCGAGAGACAATTAACAGATTTACACCATTACAGAAACATATACGCGATAAAAGTATGAAATTTTGTTGATCATTTTTATAAATAAAATCTAACACTTATTAAAAACATTTCACCTACCTTCTAATTTCTTGACATTTTGAACCAGTTGTTAAAGGAATTAATTTGCTAGTTTACAAATGTTGCAAATTCTTGTTTTATATATATTTAATGATATTATTTAATTATTTAATAATTGACACATTTCATGACAATAATAATAATAATATATATATATCGATCCCACTCAAAAAAATCCTGGGTACGGGCCTGGTATCTACCATAGACTAAAGCGTGAAGAACAGACGAAATGCAAGGCGAATGCTCACCAATATGGCAGCTGCGAGCTCTCTGACGTCACGTGAAACCCCAAAATAGTTACGTCCCTTGTATGCATATTGGGGTCTATTACAAGACTGCAACTGTAACCACTATGCTATCGAAGATTTCCATCTCTCCGAAAGACTGTACAATCACTGTCCAAGTAATTTCAAGGATGCAGGTTTTTCTCAATGTTCTGCAATTGATTTATAAGATATTTTTACATTTTTATGTACTTTTCCCGTGAGCTGCTAGAGTTGAATTTCTTGAATTGAATAAGCATTGAACGTGTAGTGGGTGGGGCTGTAATGTAGAATAAATTCAATGATTATTAAATATCACATCCAACATTTAAGCTTCAATCCCACCATTGCGACTGACTCAGTGACATAAATGTTCTCCATGAAGAAAGCCGCGGAGGCCAAAAATACTCCATTATGACCAATCCCCCTCGTCGAAATTGTCTGGAAACACCGAGAAAGTTAAATACAGGACAACACATACACAGCCCTACATAGGATTATAATGGCCGTACGTTCAGACGCCAGAGCCTCGTTAGTCTGCACAATGCGGTCCAGGGTGTACTACGTGGAAACAGTGACGAAGAGGAAGATTCAGTCCAGATATCTAGCCGAGCATGAATATTTCGCTGAAATTTCTAGAGTATTATTAGAGCAATCTTAAAAATATATATATATATATATATATATATATATATATATATATATATATCGCACACCACTATAGCTAGGAAAGAACACCACAAACAGACAATAGTGTGTCAATAGTGAGAAAAAATAGTACCTTTCCCAATTACGAGAATATCTCATAGCCTACCTATATTCTGTTTGACTATTAGCAGAAAATTGTAATTGTAAAGAAGAGTGAAAGGTAGTTTTGATATTTGAACAGCTCAAAGGTAGTATTCAGTTTCATTTCTACAGCATCTCCTGTCATGTTTGCATAGTCTACATTGTTTACATGTATGTGTAAGTAGTTGTACTGAAACAGATCTCTAGAAGCGTTCCCGTTCTAACTGAATCTCTACAACATCCACGAAATTCAACGGAGAGTCAGTCCACTGGCCTGCCGGAGCGTTCCAACAGGTTTGGGCTGCGGAAAGAAGGGGGGGATAGTCTGGTCACGAATGACATTTTGAAGTATAATCTTACTTGTATGTCAAGTGCGTGTCGAAGTAGGTGTCTTTGTGCAGGAAAAAGGTGCTTATCTACGCGGGTGCCCCGAGGCAAAGTGGGAGTGCATTCTTTGGGAGAGCTGGCATGTCAGACTGCTTGCCTCCGAGTTCCCACTCTCCAGTAGATTCAGGTCCTTCAAGAATGCACCTGTCGCTTTGTTACGTACCTGCCGACCAGCGTATTGTGTGGGGCGTCACTAGGGTTGTCCGCTCGCTAAGCCTTCCTGCGGGGAGCTCGGCTCACAGGAGTGACTCGAGGGGGGGAAATCCTCCGATCTTATCTCCTCGTTCGCATTTTGGAAGCTTTGTGGGGGTTTATGGGAATCGCGAGGCTTCGTCGTTTCGCTAACCTTTGACCTCCCCCTCCTCGCCCCCCCCCCTACCTCGCAGCTACTCTGTAAGCTTTGCACGTGTACAGCTACGAAGCATGGTTTCTCTGGAACGGGCGCTTATTTTTGCACAAAATCCCGATCCCCGCTGACCTGTCATTGGCAGAGGAGTCCAGGAGATTTTCGAGTGATGTACAAACGGCTTCTGCCTCTTGTCGAGGGTGTTGTGACCGAGTGTGTGTGTGCAGTGGTGTATTTTGTGAAAGCGCCGGAGTGGGAGACTGGAATCTACGAAGGCAGACAGCGCGGGACCAGCGCACGTGTGTATCTTGGCTTCAACAGAGGTGAGCTCCTCGACCTTTTATAATCTGTGGAATTTCCTGGTACGCGCCCGCAACAGCACACGAGTTTTGCAGGCAATATAACCCACCTGTTAGCGTAATAGTTTACACATATGTTGTAAAGTCAGCACGTAACGAGATAGTAACGGTAAAGAGTAACGACATTGTGTTCCTTATTAACGTGGATTTGGCCGCCAGCAACTTCTTTTATAACAAATAAGTTTATATTCAGGCTTACCAGGATTGGACTTATTGACACAGGGACCGCCGAAAAGTGCCTAATTCGGGAATCGAACCAAGGACTCGTCAATTTACAAAGCGACAGCTTTGACCCCTATCGGGGAGGTCCACAGTTTCTATTCTCTAGCCAGAAAAAAAACGAATTTATACTTTTGCTAATTTAATATTGGGCTTCCTTATTGTGTAGCCGTCCCTTTGTAATGAAGGGGTTCCGAAAATTGCAGTGCTTCGGACCTCACTTTAAACTGTAGGTCCAGTCCCGATTAGGCTATCTGTGCATAAAGTGGAGTTAAACAACAATAATTTAATATTAAAAACAGTTATCCGTTAGCGTTAACTTTCATGCAAAGTTGAAAACTACAAGGTGCGCACAGGAATATCTCGATAAACTTTCGAGGAATAAATTTCATTGGGATCATTGAGGATCCCAGCTCGATTCACGGTGGGGGTGGGTCATATTTCATAGGTTGAGATCTCACTTATAACTGTAGGTACTGTCCCGCTGAACTTTGAAATTTGTAAAGCGATAGTCGCCACAAGGCAGTATGTGTACTTTCTCAAGTTTCCTTCACCCGCGGCAGATAGAATGAAAAGTCCATGTTCAAGATGAGTATCGTTTCGTCGATAGCTTGTTTTATAAAGTAAACATATCCACGCAATTTGTATATTGAATATTTCGTGTATCTGTATTTAATAACAAAGCAAAGTAACGTGTACTGTTATCAACCTCGAAATATTTTTATACGATTAATGAACGCTATTGCTAACAACACTTCGTAAATGATGTATACTCGATTGAATATATTTTACATAAAAGTGCTGTGAAAGATAGCTAACATGTTCGCAATTTCGTCACATGCAAGCGAAATTCCAAACAGAAACCATTGACAATCTATAAAAATAACAAAAGTATGTACATCACTAATAAGAGCTGTAATACGTTCACAAACCAATAATTTAATCACAAAAGATTGCGACAATACCAATTCTCCTACGATTTGTTAGCTAACCTCTTTTTTTGTAACCCACGACGTTGTTTTCTGGCCGGTTGGAGCGCCACCGAGAGGTCATTTGCTGTGTTTTGTAAATTAAAGGAATCTGAATGTTTTGGTTATGCAACTTTCCCCACACGCACGTGAATGTTAATTTGATCAATTCCGGGCATCCGGCTTGGCATAATGATAACATCGTCGCCTTGTAATCTTCAATTCTCGAAGAACGAAACTGTTATAACTTAAATAGATTTGTTTATAGCAAATTGGCGTGTCACAACAATGTATCGAATGGTTGACTATGTCCCATATAATTCACGTTAATTCATCCTCCGTAGTTGACTTGACACATCTCTTATTCAGTTTCTGCTTTAGTCTATGTTTAAAGCTGAACTTATTGTGGAGTAAAGCAATGATGCTTTACACGAGTTGTAAAACTCTGTTCTGTGCCCGTGAACAGAGTTTTCCCTCTCGAAGGTTAGTACGCCGAGGTCTCGTGCTCAATTAGGAAGTTTTCATTGGCTGATGGCGATTGGAGTTGGGGTGAATGTAAGCACATCAAAATATCCACCAGGATTCATTATGTCGTTATGGTTGTGCCTTTGTCGGCGGTAACTGCGTTGTGCTACCCGAGTAACAACAGTATGCATTTTACCTGTCTCACACAATTGATATTCGGAATCAACATCACTCCTTTTTCTAATTTATGCGTAAATTTTGATTCTGAAAAGTATTTTTAAACAGTTACGTAGCCAGAGGGGGACAGGGGGCGGATGCCCCCTCCCCCCAGCGAAGAAGAAAATCTAGAGAAATAAATGCTCTGTAGTGGTATATTAAATGTGGCTGCGCCCCCAGAAAATATGATGCACTACCTTAAAGGTTTTAGTGTATAGAATGTTTTTTGTTATGTCAATTCTTTGACGCAAAGTTTGCAGTGTGTGTCCCGTTTCTACCGGGAATCGACCTCGGGATTCCTTGAATACAAGATCACAGCGTTAGTCACTAGGGAGGCCCAATTTATACCTCAAGTCAATGGGAATTTGTATTTGAATTTTTTGTTAATTTACGTCACATTTCTACCACGGTTTCTTTTTGTCTGTTTCCAAGAATCAGCAAAATGAAGAAACCGATAGCTTGGCTTCCAGATGCTTTTTTGTCCACCCACATTTGTCATACGAGCGATCTAACGGAAACGTGGTGTGGTGCCCACACAGAGGT
This sequence comes from Lepisma saccharinum, assembly GCF_977018435.1. Classification (NCBI taxonomy): domain Eukaryota; kingdom Metazoa; phylum Arthropoda; class Insecta; order Zygentoma; family Lepismatidae; genus Lepisma; species Lepisma saccharinum. The sequence continues at coordinate 50,964,042 of NC_139233.1, forward strand.
TCACGAAGTTTGTACGAATGTGTGCAGTCATTCAAAAATATACTACAAATTTTCCCACATGCACCATATATTTTACCGTGACTGTCAAACCTAAGTGCATTCAATCTTCAAGGCCAAACCTCATCAAGGAATGAGGAATGTATATACTTGGGACCTAACTTTTGGAGCAGTATCAAAATTGGAGCTTAACTGGGGGGGGGGGGGCAGATTCAAAACTTTTTCAAGCATATAAAAATATCATCCAGGACTATTTTGATAACATTTGCAAAATCATAGAAAATGACTCATTACTGTGCTTCGCAGGTTCCAAGAGGTTAACAAAGCACCATTAACTTGTAAATTTTCTTGAACCTGAACATTTTGAGGGGTCAAGTACCCCTTGAGTACAGGGAGTAGCGTGGGATGAAATTTTGTAATGGAAAGTTTGGGACCGTAATTGAGGTATAAGAATTGTTTTGAGGCTAATAAGTACATATTTTCACTATCTGATCATTAATTAATTTTTACAATTTTTTTGACCAGTAGGGGGATATAACCCCATCAATCCTGTTCATACATCCGAACTTACATAAGGCCACGCGTGAAATAATTTCCGACGCTCCTATCACCCTTACAATGAAAGAGGAGAGGTGGGAAATGAACGATTAAGTAAAGTTGGCATACACTTTCATCTACTCTCCGCCACAACGTTGTTATAATATTATTTCGCTGAATATTCATACCTCAGTTAACATTGGGTGTTTCGGGCGCTTATACCATGGCGGACGGTTTAAATTTTCTTCAGACGGGAGAGGCCTTCCGCCACTCTATTCACATATTCTAACTCGTTGGTCAAATGTCTTAAACCATCAATAGTATCTACTTTTTATTTACAATATCTTTGATTTGACCATTATTCTGTGACTCGGACAGTGATGTGCCGTAGACTATAAGTTTACGTCTACATGCGTTGTCTACACGTAATCTACGCGTAGATTACATTGGGTTGTAGTTTACATAGGCTACGTAGACAAACTAAAGTGCATTAATATTAATTTTCAAGGCTTTCAAGAAGGGAAAGTGACATTTTCAACTATATTGGTTCCTAACGAAATGAAAAGAATCCTATTTACAACAAAATTTATCTTCTGTTCTATCATCAACTATGGAAGAAGATAAATAGTATCCAAAAAACAACAACAGATGGCAGTCGTGAGGCAAGAGTGGTCTTTTCCCAATAAAACACTAGAATATTTCCTATATTAGGTTTCTTCCTAGGTGAGAAATTGTTCGAATTTGGAAGAAAGAGTATGAAGTTCTCTTCACACATCAGCAACTGATACGCAGTATAATTTTATTTTAATTCCACGGTGCTCTTTGTTAAGTTATCACCTTTTGCCATGTTGTTTACATAGATTACCTAATCTACGTGTATAAAATAGTCTACGTGTAGAATGTAGACTATCGTTGTTTACGCGTAGACGCACATCACTGGACTCGGAGTACGAGCGTAGAGAAATCCAATTTTGCTGTGCTTAGACTTACAAAGTATCAAGAAGCACCAGTGCTGCCTGTCTATCTCGTGTTTATTGACAAGATCTTTGACGCTTACGCTACTACTGGTTGCGTTAAGTAGGGCGGCAGGATAACCGAAATCTACAGTTGAATGACGACAACATAGATGACTCACACTAGGAAGACCAGTCAACTTCACTTGCCTCTCTGATATATGATCGCTAGTTTGAAGTGAGTGTTCCTTTCAATCACTTTGGGAGGCGGGTTCAGTAGGAATGCTGAGGACAAGGTTCATTATCAAAGTGCGATTTGTATTCAGCCTCAAGGAGTCCGCATTCTGGAGCAACTGCTTTTTGTTTCCGTGCTTTTCCTTCGATGCAGGTGAAGAGCTTCGTACAGTTCGTTCACGTAGCAAGCAACCAAGACGGTTGCCGGTTTCGAAAATTTAAATGTATGGACTGTGTTGGGGCAAAGCGATTCCAATTTGAATTTCGGCTACTTTTTTTTTTATTGCTTTCTCCACCTTTTACCCTCCCACAGGGAAGCCAACGCACTCCTCTGCCTTTGAATATCTAAAGTGGAGGCAGATCAGGTAACAATTTTATTTAAAACTGATAGAGGGGAGTTGTGTATCAAAATCGTGTACATAAATACAGTAGCCTAGATAATTACAATGGCGTTACGTCCAGAGTTCTTAGCTGTTGATTAGAATATAATACCACGGGGCGGGATTTCATCTCAAGACATTAGTAAGCGAAAAAGACAGTCTTTCAGAGAATGTATTTTAATGCAAGTTTCTCACGGAAAATAGTGTCTTCAATGAGTTTTCTGTTTTTTACATAAATATCCATGCTTGCTAACGTATTTGAAGAGACTGGAAAAATCTGAACATCCAAGTGTAACGGGTTCGATTCTCGTCTAAATATAAGATAGCTATTGTTTCTTTTGATTCATGTTATGTCCATTGTTACACCATGTTATTTATAAGCAAATCCTACAGGAATTGTCCTTGCCTTGCCACCTTATCCAAACAAAAAGTAATTGCATTCATTAGCCCCAGATAGAAATATTTGGGGATGCAGAGGAGGGCGAGCTATTTTCTGAGGGGCAATTACGCTCAATATACTCCTAAATACCAAACAAAAGTGCATATTTGTGATATTTTCTGTGGCGGTGGGCGACTGTCCTTCTCGTTCCCCTCGGCCACTGCTTGCATTCCAGTATCAGGTAACATTATTCAGTTTGGATTACTATTACCAATACATAGTATTTTTTTTCTGGTTGTACGCAACGGTACACCGTACCACGAAACGTGTGAGAATAAGGGGGGGGGGAATTACGATGAGCAAATTTTCGACAATGCAATGTCGTTGACTGTATTATTAATACAACATATTTTGTTTTATTGGGTCTGACATCCTTCAAATATCACATGTTAGGATTATTAGAATATTTTTTTTAAAATGTTGGATTCTCTACCATCAAAATGTACGCTTTTTCAATCTCTTCAATACGGGTTAGCCTTTCCATACCGCTCCTACATATGACGTCATTTTCACTTTTTTACAGTCAGCTTATGGTCGTTTTTTGTACAGGAGAGAGAGAGAGAGAGAAAGGAATTTCATACAACTGAACCATGTATTACATACAAATCCATTTTACGGAAGTGATGCCCATTCAAGAGGCTAAGGGTCACTAGAAACTCGTTCTAGATCCGGTTAATTTCCACCAGCTACATCTAAGCTCTCGGTTTAAGGCTCCATTAAAAAGAAACGAACCTGTCTGCGTAATATATGACACTTTTTCTCCCTTTAGAATTTCGTTCTTTATGCTCTATCATGGTTAAGTGCCTACGGTGCCTGACAACGCTGGCCAAATAGACTCTGGCTGCTCGGTGTAGGCCATATCGTACGGTTGTTGCTGATTGGTTAGCGTTAAAATCGTAACTGGTGGATTGCGAGACAGGTATTTATTGCGACTGTTAGACAATGAGTTTTTATTGTACCAATTTCTCTCGTTTTTTTCTGAGCTTGCTTCTTCCATGTTGTTTTCTGTGCATATGTCCTTGTCCTTGCAGTTCTTATGACGCAAATTGTGGCCAATCCTGTTATATATTCTTCTCCTCTTTTTCGTTACCACTTTTTTTTTTATCTGCGTCACAATCACACACAATACGTAAGGGAGGGGAGGGTGCATTTTTACATGCCTATTATTGACCGGTCCTACGACTTTGTATCTTCACGTGTGTTACTTGATGTATTCTTCTTTTCGCGGCGGCAACACTATACTTGAAATTTGACCTTAGTTGTAGGGATTATGCACAGCGACATGTCAAAAATGAATTTATGAACACCCTATTGTTTGCACAGCTGAAATCAGATTGCATTGGCCATAGTACAAATCTGATAGGTACGATTCTGGCTGTAACTCGGTTACTGCATTAATAGATAATGAACACTGGACAGTGAAAAAAAAAATACTTGTTGGTACAGTGGAAAGCACAAGTATCGGTCGGTAACGTGTCCATGACTATTCCATTAATTTTTCTCTTTCCTTCTACGTGCTTTTAAGGACTAGATTTTTACGTTTGGTGGTGCAGAATTTATCGACAGGTTGTTTCGCATTTTGTTTCAGTTCTTGCAGCTCTCATTGCGTGAAACAAAGAGAATAAATATGATGATGGACGATTTTCTTGGTAATACTTATACATCCTGTTCTACTATGTATTTGCTGAATTATACCCTATGAGAACATTGCTGTTGTTGGGACTGTGCCCAGCAGTTATAATAGGTCTTAACCCAACCATATTTTGATCAAATTCCTCTCAAGTCATGGTAATTTCTTTACACTTGATCTCCCCTTTATTTCAGCAGTGCATTCTGTATTGTGCGATTAGTTTTCTTTTATACAAACCCATTTCTAAGTTGAGTATTCAAAGGTTCGAAGTAGATCTATGTTTAGTGGCTGCAAGAGTAATTGAAAATCCTTATTGCTTACCAAAGACTCGTTCAAAGAAAATGCAATATCTAAACTGACCCAGACCGAAATTTTTACTAATATTTTCTACATTGTTAATATTATTGTAGTTTTACTACAATATTCATGCACTTATTTTAATGTTTTGTAAAATTAATTGGAAAACTTTTCACTTTCACTAAGAAGAATGAAAGATTAATTGCACAAAGTAATAGAAAATTCTACTTGAAAACAATCGAATAATGTCAGCTGAACTGCACCTTGGACAAAAATGTTGTATAAAGAGGTGATTTGCGACACTGTTAAATGAGGCGAAGACGAATGCACAAATCTTCGGAATTTGTGTTAATTGTCCTGCCCATGTATATTTACGATTATCCCTTCATCCAATCATCGTTCATCCTTATCGTCACAATTAACCAGAATTGCTTCAAACCGACAAAAAGCAAATAAATCTTCGAGCGGTTTTTGTATTTGGCAATTTTCAAATAGGCAGTGAAAAATGTTCTCAAAATCTCTAGACAGATGCAAATATCTTCAAGAGGTGTCAGATGTTAAATATAACAATAAAAAATGCAATTTTAGTTGTATGACTTCTTTATCGTGCCAATAAAGCACTTCGTAGAACAATGCAAAAACCGGCAGATTAGATATAAACTAATGTAGAGACAACGCTGTAGACATCTAGCGGCAGTTCATGAAACTATAGCGCGTACTTGAGGAGACTTGTTTCAAAGAAATGCCGGTAGATGGTAGCGCGATCGCTCGTCCTGTAAGTTGAATATGCAATGTGTTTCACTTTCAAATCTCCAGATTAAATGTCAGATTTACGTATTTCAACAACACTAGCGTACATACAATATTATATATATATATATATATATATATATTTATATATATATATATATATATATACACACACACACACACACACACATAAAATAACCCTCGAAAGGACCTGGGCCATCTCCCGACTGCCAGTCTCCCTCGCACAATCCTACCTAGAGGTGAGGAGTTCATCAACCGGTAAACAAAAGAATAAAATTAAAGATGTAGTAAAGAATAGCCATCTTCTAGTAATATTAACGAAACAAAATTTTTAGGAGTAACTATAAATGAAAATCTAAATTGATCAAACCATGTAAAAATACTCGTTAAAAAACTAAATTCCAAAATATTTGCACTGAGGATATTAAAACACACTTAATACAAATTCACTAATTCAGGTATATTATGCAATCATTCATTCACTAATAAATTATGCAATAGAATTCTGTGGAAACTCACCGGCAAGTTTAGAAGCATTTAGAAAACAAAAGCAGGAATAAAAACTAGGGAATCGTGCAAAACGTTGTTTAAGAAATACAAAATATTAACCCTCTCTTCACTGTACATATATGAAATGGCATTATATGCGAGAAAAAAAATATTACGCTACGAAGTTCAATAGAACATATAACACCCGAAACAAACTGCTTCTAAAGCCATACTTCACCAGGCTAACATTAGTTCAAGAAGGACCCGAACAGATGGCAATTAAAATATTCAACCATTTACCGAATGATATAAAACAATTTTTTTTAAAAAAAACTATTAGTTAATAAGGAATATTATAGCGTTAGTGAATATCTAGATTGCAAATTATAGAAATTTTGTAATTATATATTTTTTTACGAGCTGTACTGAACCCTCCAAATACCAATGTATATGGTTTATATGGAGTAATAAATTCAAGGGGGTTACGTGTGGTTAGCACGTCGAAACCCAGTCATTGTAGGAGATTTACGAGACCGGGTAACACTACTCACTCGTAGCTCCCCAATTTCCTCACGATGGTGTGTTGCCACCGGCCCTATACACAGGTAGAAAATTCCCGGACACTGAACCCGCGATCAAACCCAAACCTTGATATAATAGTTGATGAGGCCGTCCTCCGTGGCGGAGTGGTTACCACATCGTGCTACGACGCCAGGTGTCTCTGGTTTGAGTCCCGACATGGGCATGGATATTTGTGAGTGTCCAGTCATCAATTTAATCACATCATCACTCAACCCCATTTTCGACAATTAGCCAAAAGTGGCACAAAAAGCGAAGTAAAATAAATCAAATCTATCAATAGTTTATGTAATGATTTTGAGGACTGATTTTAAAGACAAAAATATTCCATTACCCCCAAAGAACGCATGGCGGCGCAGGCGCAGGTAAATCTGCATTTTCAGAGCCTCTACTGATTCTTTAACTGCGCCTTTTGTAGCTAATTTTACACAGTGGCGGCACCAGAAGGGAGTCTACAAGTCCACCGCCTACTTTTTGGATGGTATTTAGGGTATATAAAATGAGACTTCCCCCGAGAAAAGATTCCTAAATATTTAAAGGTAATTTGCATGATAGATATACCATATGAAAGCTCTGGATGGCTAGTCTTTTGTCATTACATTACTCGCCTCCTCCGAAAATATAGGTACTCTGAGCAAAAATGAAAATATGATTTTGTAAAGGGAAGACGATATATTTTTCATGTATCCAAAGAAAGCAATCACTTTTATCTTCATTGACAATTTATTGTTAATGTTAGCACCGGGAGACTGATCGCTTGTTTTAGATGTCTGCTTAGGCTAAATAAGACAACAAACATAATATGCTTAACTTTGAGACTTACCTATCTTCTTTTTTCTTTGCAGGAGTGTGATCGACCATGCGTGGACGCGATACTCTGGAGCTGTGCCTTCTACTACTAATAGTGTTAGCCTCTGCCGTGCGTCTATCATCGTCCGCCATATCCCCTGATTCTCCTGGTGCCAGGCAACAGACCTCCCAGAAGCGAGAAGCGAAGAACGCCCCTGCACGGAGAGACATTGTGAGGACGCTGGAATCGAGTCTTATCCAGCTGTTTGGATTCAGACATCGGCCGAGGCCCAACCTCAAGGATATAATCGTACCGGACGCCATGATGCAACTTTACAAGGAGCAGACGGGACTCGAAGTGGACACCATGGATCTTAACTTACCAGGAAGGCACTCGCGGTCTGCTAACACTGCCAGGAGCTTTACGCATATAGGTGAGTAAGCCTTCAAGGTTTTGTCATTTTTTTTTCGAGAGTCACTTTATGCAATCTTAAGGTCAACAATCGAATCATTCTACGCATATATATGGATTGCAGATCCAAACATATAATTTCGTGTGCCGGAATCCGTGGCGAAATGGTTAGCACAGCGCGGTACGAAGCCAGGGGTCCTGTGTTCGAATCCCGGCCCGAGCATGGGTGTTGTTTGGGTGTACCTTCATCAATTTCATCATATCATCACTCATCCTCATCTTCGCGATTACCCAAAAGTGGCACAAATGCGAAGTAAATTATACCAAATCAATCAATCAATTTAATTTCGGTAACTGAAAGAATACCAGGAGCTGGTATAGTGGCAAATATATTATTTCGATCGACCTATCTGTTAGGGGAAGGAAACAATTACCAGCAATCGACATTGCAGCAACATATGTGAAACCAATATATGAAATATATTTTGTGGGTGAAATGCCGGTAAGATAAAGAAATTAATAAGGCATAAGTTGCATCGATTTAGCTATTTCAGAAACCGCCTCTGTCCACAGGGAGTTAGTTTTCTCTTGTTCTCCTTATTTGGATACGTTGCTTCCTTGCATTTTTATCCTAATCGCGACAATTAGGATGGATGTTCATTAGGTGAATTTGATGGTTTCAAACACGGGACCTTCGGTGCGAGGTCGCTAGTCGATCAGTCGTCGCGCTCGATCACCGACACGGCTAATTATTGCTTTTGCATCTTTATAATTTTATTTGCCACACATCCCTGAACTTTTACTTTAATTTGATGCTTTCTCCCTCCTTTTTGTCTGGATCATTCAGTGTTGCATTCGGTGTTATCCGAATATTTGCACAGCGAACAGTCGGAACAAATACAACATTATTGAATTATCAGAGTTTCAGGACTATCAAAACACATGACTTGAACCGGTGAAACGTACTCTTTACAGACACTCAAAAATCAAACTCTTCTCTACATAGTGCATCCTGGATAACATTGTTGCAGGCTAACGAGGTTCTGGCGCATAGACCCGTAACCAGTATGATACTCTGTGGGACTTGTGTGTCCTGTCCATGTGGCCCTTCAGTAATTTAATTTTATCACCGGTCATTCTCAAGGGTGGGCCTATCCGATGGCGTAGTGGTAACGTTGTCGTCTTGTAACCAAGGGGTCCCGGGTTCGATACCTGGTGGAGCCACATAGCACAGTTGTTCGGGTCTCACTTTAAACTGTAGGTCCAAAACTGATTCGCCTTTCTGTACATAAAATGAACTTAAAACAACAAATCAATCAATCACTCTCAAGGTCACGATTAGCGAAAAAAGTGACAGGATGAAGTTCAAATTCAAATACAATACTGATATAATAAAGTATAGATTAAATAAATGTGCAATTAGATCATTCTAAAGTCACGATTAGTGAAAAAAAGTGGCAGAAAAGTGAAGAAAAACAAATTCGAATACAATACTGAGATATAATAAAGTACAGATTAAATATAATGTGTAATTGGAAACATCACAAATTATTTAATTACTAAAACTAGTAATATAACAACAAATTACTGTGGAACTTCGTCTGAAAATAATCGTCATATTTCTCCTACATAATCAAATCAACAATTAATGATTTCATTATGCTACTTGTAAGAATTTTAAAAATATATTTATGGGTGTTATTTATAATAAGTGGTCACATTTTCTTTACAATAATGGTATTTTACCATTACAATAATAATATTTTCTCATAACCTAAGCATCCTTCATAATTTGTTGTGGTAAAAATATACTGTAATTGAAAATAATTAGTTGTATGTAGTCTCACAAAGTGTAAATCCAAGCATAGTTTGATGGAATTTTTACAAAAATTGAGAATTGAAATATGAATGTAGGTACTCCTACAATGAGTATAACAAAAAAATGTTATTTTTAATAGGTGGATGTTGATATATACAATTAGATTATTTAATAATAATAATTAGTATCAGCCGGCCTCCGTGGCGAAGTAATAAGCAGAGCATGCTACGACGCCAGGGGTACCGGGTTCGAATCCAGGCCAGATGGGTGTTCTTTGTGTCTCTTCATCAATTTAGTCATATCGTCATTCATCCTCATCTTCGCGATTAGCCAAAAGTGGAAGAAATGCAAAGAAAAATCGACCAAATGAATCAATAATTAGTAACACTTTTTCAAGTGTTATAACATCAAGTAATATTTATTATTATTGTCTGTAAGAATTAAAATTTTACTATCCTTGGGGTTCTGTAAGCTAAACCCCTCTCATTATTGCTCTCTCTCTATATATATATACGGTCATGAGGGTATACTTACGAAGTAGGAGTTTCCAGAGCATATTTGGGTAAAATTCTGATGAAACTGCAAGTAATTACCATTTTCCCTCGTAGCTCTTCGAAAAAGATATTTCTTCTATTTCAATTGAACAAAATGTAGTTGCTGCGGATTAAAAATACAAACATCGTTACTTAAATTTGTTTCTTTCTTTCCAGAGAGCAGTGTAGATGCAACATTCCCCAGAAATCGATTTCGGTTGCTGTTCGACTTGAAGGGAATCCCAACCAACGAGCGGCTAATGGCGGCTGACATCCGACTCTCCCGCGCTCCAGTGGCGACGAAGGGCAAACGCAGGAGGAGCTTGCAGCAGATACTAGTTCACGATGTGGTGCGACCTGGACGTCGAGGTTCTAGGGAACCCATACTTCGGCTCATAGATACCAAAGTGGTGGACGTTAAAGACAGTGAGGACGTCACGATGGACGTGATGCCGGCCGTCCAGAGGTGGCTGGAGTACCCGAAGGAAAACTACGGACTTCTCGTCGAAGTGACTAAAGTGGACGGGTCGGTCGCGAGCACCGAGCACATTCGCTTGAAACGTAGTGCGGACTCTAGTGGCGATTCCGATGTGGAAACGCGAGAGCAGTGGGCGAAGAGTCAACCGCTGTTGTTCACGTACACGGACGACGGCAAAGCGAGGAGAAGAACGAAACGTTTTCCATCCAGGAAACACAGAAGAAAGGACGCCAGGGAAACGTGTCGTAGGCATAGTTTATATGTGGACTTTTCGGAGGTCGGTTGGGACGACTGGATAGTGGCTCCCCAGGGCTACGATGCCTTCTATTGTGACGGCGACTGTCCGTTTCCCCTGGCCGATCACTTGAACTCGACAAATCACGCGATAGTTCAGACTCTTATGAATTCAGTCAATCCCAGCACGGCCCCCAAAGCGTGTTGCATACCTACGGACCTCTCGCCAATATCGATGCTGTACCTCAACGAAGAGAACAAGGTGGTTCTTAAAAACTATCAGGACATGGTGGTGGAGGGGTGTGGCTGCAGGTAGGAGCTGCTCTTATGGTGATCTAACCATGGATAAGTCGAGAACGTAGCTCCTGGATCTTTTGAACAAGATCTGGGTTGATGCAAGCGAACGGAGGTTTGATGCCGTGGCCGTTTTATTGAAGACCTGCTTCCCGTCATGGGCGAGTTGGCAGTCCAAGATCCATCAGCATCCGCTTTTTAGCAAGAATTTTTCTATGACCACGACTATTGCATCATAGTCGAACATTTCTTTTTTTGAAAAAAAAAGTGAGGCATTTTTTTATAGCCAGTGGTATAATGGTAAGCAAACAAAATAAAGTTGAAACTAACTCAATGCTGTAACGTATATATGTATTCTGAGTTACATGATTCTCTCAAATGCCTAGTGTTGGCACACGATAAACGTCAGCACTATTTTGGTGCTATGGCTATGTTCAGTTATTGCTTAACAACAGACCACCTAGGAAGGACGACAATCCCTATTTTTTATGTGTAAAGACAACTGTAACAAATCTACCTCATCAACTCTTTATCTTTACTGATACTTTGATGTGAAATATTTTATCTTATTTTGGGCATTTGAATGTTTTATCTCCCGTTACATGAAGTAACATGAAAATCCAGATTAAAGAACCTCTAGAAAAGTACATTTCGAAAAGTTATGTACATATTTTTATACATTTCAATAGTTAGTCATTGCCCATCTGCTAGAAGAAATAAAACTAGAATAAAAAGTTTCGTTTCGTTTGTAGCATACACGTGAAACTAATCTTTTCTCCTGTCCTTTTTGTACATATTTTCGATTACCATACTTTTTTCTATATCGTACTTTGTGATTTCAGCAGGAAACTGAATGTACGTCTTATTACAATACGAGTTTACCAAAAAAAATCCGATGGGAAGCAATACATTGTTTTACGTTTTCTTCTTCCCCACGTGTGTGTGTGTGTGTGTGTGTGTGTGTGTGTGTGTGTGCGTGCGTTTTAAAACATTCTTTGTCCTTCCCTAGAGAGTGGTCTTGTTTTAACTGCATATTTAATTATGTGGATGATTGAGTGTGTGTGTTTACATATCAACATTGTCGCACTGACAACAATTTTAATGTTTTCTAAAAAAAATCATGCTCAAGCTTTAGTTAAAGAAATTGTATATTATTTTCCATTTTAAAGATTCTGTGAGGATTATATTTCCAGTGCAATAACCTTACTTGAAATATTGTTATGGCAATAACATGTTAGAACTACATTTTCTAGCAAAATATTTTTAGATTACCCTTAATGTTACTTACTCTTGTCTGCATAGTTGCATAATCTTATGAACTCTGTTACAATGATTAACATGCAATTTGACTATTACTAGTCAATGATCGTATCTAGCCAAAAGAGTTATCGAGATAGCGAACACAAATGCAATCGTAGAATAAAGTTTTATAAATATACCTATTTTTTACAAATTCGTATGTTCAAAAGTGCCTTTTTAAGTAAATATGTACCTGTGATTCTTACAACCAACAAATTATAGCATGTACAGTTTTTAGGAAAATTTGGTGTGACTACAAGAAATAAGAAGTAATTTTGCATTCTCCATAAAATTATAATAAAAACAATCATATTTCTTGTTTGTTGAAAAACTTATGAAAACCCCATGATTCATCTGTCATAAAATTAACATTTTATGGTTTGTTTGAAATATAGTTCAAACAGCAGAACGAAATGCCGATTTACTCTCAGATACAAAAATCTCTACTGAATTTTATATTCAAAATTGACATTTTATATGTACTAATATATATTTTGTTAAACTTCGTACTCAAGTTATATTTTGCCAAAAAATGCCAAGTTATGAATACTTTTGTAAAAATAATAACCTAAGAATAAACTCCCAACTCTTTCACTATGAACTCTGTACCTGGAAAGCGAAGATTTATTTATTTCTGTCTAGTTTGTACAGAATTGTATCTCTGTATGTAATGTAGCTGTGTCGATCTTGTGAATAAATTACCATTGTATATTTTGAATGTACAAAGTGTAAATATACAGATTATAAGGAAATAAAAAGTATTATACAGTATATAAAGCTGCCCTTTTCATTTCAATACAGAGGAAAAGTGATGCAGTTTCCTTATCTTATGATAAAAGATGTCATAATGCTATTGGTTCCCATTGGTCCCAAAAAAAAATTGGTTCTTTTGAAGGTTGAGCGTCAAGGTGAGATGACTATGATGATCGTTTCTATTTTGCTTACTTTACGTCATCTTTCTACCTCCCGGGTTAATCACGACGATGAATCTGATTGATGATTGATACACTCCTACCTGACCAGGGGTCTCTTGCTCTGCAGCGCTTTATACTGACAATTCCAACCATGATGACGTCTCAGATGCAATTCAGCTTGAGTAAATGGCGCTGACTTGGGGCGGCAAGGTACTTTCGGCCCCCCTCCCCCAAATTATCTTAAATTGGCGCCTCTGCGCACAAGGCGTGATTGAAGAAACGCCAGACCGTCACGTACACCTTGAGCTGTGTATAGTTCTTTCACAGACCTCAAGGTACCGGACAGGGACGTGGGTCAACTTGAGGTCTGTGAGTTTTTTACACTGGAATGTTCTGCAAATTAATTCTTAAGTTTAAATACTGCTCCCAAATAACGAAAATAATAAATACTACTCGAGAAGGTGGATATTCTTTCCATTGAAAGTGTTGGACAGGAAAAATATTCAAGGCACAAGTAAAATTATTCAAGACTACCATTATGGAACGCCAAGCGATGAGATCATATATTTCGAATAGAAAGTTACAAAAGAGTTTTAAAAATGTACATTATCTTCGGCTATTCAAGTCCAAAGTCAGAATCAAGGAAAGTAAGTCAGATAACGTCGGTAGTCATTGTTATGTTATATTACTCAATATTTACTTAAGTTACACGCACTGGAAATTCATCTAAAGTGTTGATTGTTATGATATAACATAATTTATAACGTAAGTAGTCTAGTAAGATTATTAACACAGACTCCTCTGAGGAACTGTAATATTTAAGAATTTATATAGGAGGTAGCTGACAAGACAAAAATCTGTGGTATCATTGAGATGTGTTCAATATAACGACGAAGGGGTATCGTTGTCTCCTTGTAATCAAGGGTAATAAAACTAAGCCTTCCTTCCATATTAAAAACACTAAGTTGCTGACCAAGGCAGTTTATTAAGATATAAAAACACTTAACATGTAACGTTTCAACCCTGTATCAGGGTCTTCCTCAGACGAAGATCTAAACTAAGTTAGTTTAGTTGAAACGTTACATGTTAATGTTTTTGTATCTTAATAAACTGGCTTCGTCATCAACTTAGTGTTTGTAATCAGGGGGTACCAGGTTCGATACCCAGTGGAGACCCATAGTTATTCGGATTCCACTCTAAACTGTAAGTCCAGTCCCGATTAACCTAGCTGTGCATAAAGTGGACTCAAAATAACAAAACGTAAACAGACAAAGGGGCAAATCTCACTCATTTTTTTTTCAAGTTTTCAACTGTAATTTACTTTTACAGTTACTTTATCCTAGATTTCATGTCTTGTTCCATACATAAACTGTAAGCATGCTATTCTGTTTTTTCAGTAGTGTAACCATCTAGAATTAACATTATTTTTCTAAATTATAATAAATCTCATAAGAAAATATAGAAGTAAGAAAATTCAATTTAAGAAAATTACGTGACTGAAACATTTGTTCATAACAAATGTATACAGGAAAGAAATATGCAATCGCAAACGAAAATAGATTACAGAATGATGACTTCCTAAATTATCATATTTGGACTCTAGACCTACCAGCCTGAGTTATAGCCACCTAAATGACCTTCTAAATATTTTTCAAAGTGTTTTTGTTTCTTCTCTGACCCCCTTTGTTTATGATGGCCCACCAGGCCTGTCCCCTAAATCCAGGCCTGGATAGAAGACTGCAAGTTCCACAAAGGCGTCTGTATTAGAAAAATAAGCATTCACTCGTTACTCAAAGGTTGGATAGCTCAAGTTGTCTCGTGGCCTCCTTCAGAAGGAAGGAAACTTTACATACAGTATGTGCTTATTTGTAATGGAGAAGTGTAATGTTTCGTTTACACAGTAAGAACGGGAAAATAATTTTGAATTTGCGTCATTCATATTAATACCGTACGTGCACATACAGAGTTTTCTTCCTGGGAAGAAAGATTTCGATACTTTTCGAGTTGGTTTGTTATTGTTATTGTGTTCATCATAAGAACTAATCAAAATGTTGTGGTATTTTCATAGATGTTCGTGCATCTATGTAGTAGTTACACACACACATATAAAATTATTTCGTTTAAATAAAATGTTATTACATTGATTCTCAACTATGAAAAAAAATATGCTGTGGTGTATTTTGCGTCGGAGTCTCCCACTTTCAACATTTCTGAAGTCTCGTGCACCGCCTCGTGTTAATCAAAATTAAATTTGCTTCTACTAATCAGTATGTAGTACAATTGCGTTTTTATCATTTTAATGTATTATAATTACTCATAAAATACTCAACTTATTGGCTTCCCGTAAGCACCCAAATGTTAACCTCTCTTCCACGTAGTCCAGTCCTTGGACTGAATTTTGCAGACTAACGTGGCTCTGGCGTCTGGACTCAGCCAATATAACCCTTTGTGGGGCTTGTGTGTTTGTGAGTGTCCTCTCATGAATTTCTCACCGTTTATCCTCGTCTTCGCGATGAGCCAAAAGTGGCAGATAGGAAGTAAAATAAAACAACCACATCAAATCTATCACTACATTTGGAAAAATTCTGGGGATTTCATTTTTTTTAAAACAGGATTTTTGACACATAGGAGGGAAATTCTACGATTACGTCATCGTACCACCTGAAAGAGGCACGCACGCGCGCCCGCCTTCACTGCACTGCGAGGAGCTGCATGTAGAAGAGGTGGGTGCGTCGTTTGTCTTCTTTCTAATCTGATCGAATGGCGTTTGGTGATCGAAGGTAGGCATTTCAACACTGTTCTTATTTTCCTTGTACCATTTACGTTGGCAGATGTAATAAACACGATAGTAAAAGATATTAACCTTACGTAACATCGGGCACATTTATCACAGATTCTGGTGGTTGGAACTTCATCACGTGCTCGAGACTTTATTTTACTGTTTTTTGTTCCCATACTTGATCGATGTACTGGCACATTAAATTGTAATACCAATTGAAGTAAGCTGGTAGAATAATTTCCACAGAAATTATGTCCATGAAGTTTGATCGGACATAATGTCTTAACATTAATACGCGGGGAATGCATTTGAGCGCTGCTGGTGTAAATCTGGAATGTGGGACGGTTTTCTGCGAGGACCCAGGTTTCCTGAACCAGTTGCTAAAATGTCAGTTTGGTATTTGCGTTACGGGCTATGCGTGTTTTGTATACATTTCACTTCGCTTTGATAATACTTCAATGTTGATTGTTTCGTTATGGCGTTTCACGTTATAGAAAGTGGTTGAATTTGATTTAATTCAGTCTCTTGTTGTCTTGTCCGACGATATTTCTCAGTTGTGTCAAACTACGTAGACCAGTCACTTTCAGTTTCTCTTCTATGAGCAAACGTTTTTCTATCTCTCTCTCTCTCTCTCTCTCTCTCTCTCTCTCTCTCTCTCTCTCTCTCTCTCTCTCTCTCTTTCTCTCTCTCTCCATTATTATTATTATCATCATCATCGACGATTGGCTGAACTACTTATTTACCTTCTTGGGGAAATATTGGATACCTCCATGTTAAAAGCGAAATTTTAATATATTTCATTCCAACGCCATCATCGGGAAATGGGTTGAACTACAGATTATTTACCTCCCTTTGAAGCAGATAGAAACCTCCATGTTAAAAGCGTGATTTAATATACTGCTTGACAAAAAAAACCGGACACTTTACAAGGACGTACAGAGTTGGTTCTTGTAGAGATGGGGCAATGGCAGCTCGCAGGTATATTACAGAATGTGTGGCAGATCATATAGTACCATATGCACCATTCATAGGCCCGGACATTGTTTTTATGCATGACAATGCGCGTCCTCACATTGCGAATATTGTCACGGAGTACTTGGATGAAGTTGCGATTACGCGATTAGAATGGCCACCACAAAGTCCGGACCTAAATCCGATAGAGCACGTCTGGGATCAACTGAAACGACATATCAGAAACCGCGCAATAGTTCCAGAAACGTGCTACTCAAGAAGAATGGCTGCAATTGGACCAAGAGTTGATTGCCAACCTTATTCGAAGTATGCCAAGGCGGTTACAAGCTGTAATTGATGGCAGGGGAGGTAACACCCGTTACTAGACAGCTTACATACCCCACCAGTAACAGTTAACAATATTTAAAAAAAAAAAAATTGCTAAGATTTTGTTTTCTAATTTTTTTGGTAGTTTTCTGTAACTTTCGTTTATGTTTTAATTTAACTTATTAACAATACATTTTAATTTGCTTTCTGTTGAATATATTCAGGTTTTCTTATTTCCAATAATTTCTGCAACATTTAGTTAGCCTTCGAATCAGAATTTATGCGTTATCACAAAAATGCAAGTGTCCGTTTTTTTTTGTCCAGCAGTGTATATTTGATTCCAGCGCCATCAACAGGAAACTGTTGAACTACACATTACTTGCCTCCCTTTGGAAAAGATTGGATACCTCCATGTTAAGAGCGTGATTTTAATATATTTGATTCCAGCGCCATCATCGGGAAACTGCTGAACTACAGTTTATTTACCTCCTTTCGAGAAAGATTGGATACCTCCATGTTGAAAGTGAAATTTTAATATATTCGATTCCAACGCCATCATCGGGAAATGGCTGAACTACAGATTATTTACGTCCCTTTGGCTACATGTTAAGAGCGAGATTTAATATATTTGATTCCAGCACCATCAGCGGGAAACTGCTGAACTACACATTACTTGCCTCCCTGTGGAAAAGATTGGATACCTCCATGTTAAGAACGTGATTTTAATACATTTGATTCCAGCACCATCAGCGGGAAACTGCTGAACTACAGATTGTTTACCTCCTTTGAGGAAAGATTGGATACCTTCATGTTAAAAGCGTGATTGTAATATATTTTATTCTAGCGTCATCATCGGGAAATGGCTGAACTACAGTTTACCTACCTCTGGGAAAGGACACATACCCCGAAAGAAGGTATAGTATATGATTTGTAGTTCTGCTGCTTCCCGATGATGGCGCTGAAATCAAATGTATGAAAATCTCGCTAAGATAAAGAATCCAATCTTTCCCAGAGGACGTAAGTGAACTGTAGTTCAGCCATTTCCCGATGACCCGATGATGGCGCTAAAATCAAACATATTAAATTCACGCTTTTAGAATGGAGGTATCAAATCTTTTCCCAAGGGAGGTAAATGATCAATCGTTGAGCCATTTCACGATGATGGCGCTGTAATCAACTATATTAAAATCATGCTTTCAACACGGAGGTATCCAATCTCTTCCCAAGGGAGGTTAATAATCTGTAGTTCAGCCATTTTACGATGATGGCGCTGAAATCAACTATATTAAAGACTAAAGTAAGACTTGAAGCTGTTCTGGCGACGAATGATGAACAGATTCTCACGGGCTATCGACCAGGTAGGCTTCACTTCTACCCTGAAGATGAGAGTGATGTTAGCTCTCGAAAGCTTGGAATCATTTCCACAATTCACCTGGTCCATAGCCCGAGATAATCTGAATCACGCTTTTAACACGGAGGTATCCAATCTTTTCCCAAAGGAGGTAAATAATCTGTGGTTTCAGCCATTTTACGACGATGGCGCTGAAATCAAATATATTAAAATCACGCTTTTATCACGGAGATATCCAATCTTTCCCAAAGAAGATAAAGAATCGGCAGTTCTACCATTTCCCAAAGATGGAAATGTCCCCAAAAATATTAAAAATAAGACAGTTGTGCTGGATAATCATTCATGTGGTGCTTCCAGTTGAAAAGTCTCATCTACGATATAATAATAATAATAGTGGAAATGATGATAAATTTTTAATCAGTTTGGTTTATTAGTTTATAATAATAATAATAATAATTATGAGCACACTGATAATACTACTACTACTACTAATAATAATAATAATTACATTTTCCTTTTCTTTCTCCCCTTCTTTTTCTCTTCCTCTTTTTGTTTCATTATCTTCGCTCCCTCGTTCTCTCCCTCTCCCAACTTGAAGATAGATGGAGAGAGAGAGAGAGAGAGACAGAAGAGCAATAGGGCTCTCTCATTATTATTATTATTATTAAAATTTTATCATAAAAGCAGCGGTAGCTCGGTCGTTAGGGCGTCTGACTACCATGAGAGGCATGAGAGAGATTCAGGTTCTATTCCGGCAGGGAAAACCGGGATTTTTTCCACCTGTTCAAGGAGCTCCGGCACCCACCCAGCGTCGTATAAAGTGAGTACCTGGAGGATACTCTGGGGACGCGGTGCAAATTACATCACCCCAACTTTGGCCGTGATCAAGAAAGTGTGGGGCCCTGACACACATCTATACGCCTTCATGGCGTGATGCAAAGCACAGGGGAGCACTTTAATTTTTTAAAAAGTTTTATCATTGAGCTGACCAATAAGAATTTCTGGCAACGGATCTAAAATTCTTAGCCCATCAGACAAAAATTGTGGTTGCCCCTCTCTTAGGGTTACCAGATCGCTATAAGAGAAATTTAGGATATAATGTTCCAAAATGTAGGACATTGAGTCAAAATGTAGGACACAAAACATTCGCAATAAATAATACATATTTCTATAGAACACGTTACAGAGTAATTTAAAATTGACACTTTTCAGTTAAAAAAGAAAGATTTCTTAATGAATTCTTTATTTCAAATTTTCCAAACTTGTAGTCATACTAAACAATGCACCTGTTTAACTGTACTTCTCAGAGGAGCCAATTTTTCCCAAAATTTCAGGTTTAGTCAAATATTTATGGGAGACAGGACACTCAAACTCTTCGATATTATATGGACCAGTACGTACCAAACCTCTTACAGACTTTATATATAAAAAAAAATTATCGTGAGTCCGTTGTGCTGATGGTAATGAAATTAATCTCTCAACCTTCGCATTATGACCTGTAATAGCAAACAAATATTCAGCAATTACCGTAATTGAAATGGTTCCAGAAGTTTCATCTTGGGTAGTTTTTAGTTAAATAACAGGGTGTCTACCAAAATAACAAATCCAAAGTTCTTGAGTTTTTCAGGACTTTTTCTTTACATTATTTGGAATACCGGCCTACAGATTGATTTGGTGTTTCAAGTCCACTTTATGCACAGTAAGGCTAATCGGGACTGGACCTAGAGTTTAAAGTGGGATCCGAACCACTTTGTGCGTGCACCGGGTATCGAACCCGGGACCCCCTTGATTACAAGGCTACGATGCAACCACTGCACCATCGGGAAACCCTGTTAAACCATAAAATATGTTAGGCACCCTACATTCTACTTAAAATCGAGTCCCCATTTGCTTCTAATCTTGTATTTTTTGTTATTTTATTTTAATTTTCATTACATTAGCCATCTGCTGTGATCTTAGCTCGCCTTAATTTGAAGAAAACCCTTAAAATTTTGCAACGCCATCTTTTGGTGGGGACTTGCGGACCTCCTGGAGAGAAATTGAAGCTAAGCGGGGCCTCCAAGATGCGTATACTTCGTGTATACTCCGTATACGACCGCAACCTGATGACGTCAAAGGACTGACGACGTCAAAAAATTAGTCGTGTGTTCTGGCGAAATAAATGTAGCCTATTTGAATGAGCGATTTGTACGATAAAGAGTTCCTGTAAATCTATTCATTTCAGAGGAAGAACAATAATTGTTATCGCAAACTAAACATAGTTGTCTCCTAA
This sequence comes from Lepisma saccharinum, assembly GCF_977018435.1. NCBI lineage: Eukaryota > Metazoa > Arthropoda > Insecta > Zygentoma > Lepismatidae > Lepisma > Lepisma saccharinum. The sequence goes on from NC_139233.1 coordinate 50,984,800, forward strand.
ACAGTCCCAAGTAAATTTATGCGTTTGGATGTAGTACAACATTTTTTGGATGTAGTACAACATTTAATTAAATGTTAGTAAAAAAAAAAAGTGTGTGTTCAATCAGTGCGATTAGTGTTGCCCACGAGACGAGACTTTGGCCTGTCTCGTCTCGTGGAACTCTCGTGGAAATGCTGTCTCATCTCGAAAATATTCGTTTGTCTCATGACACATGGTCTATCTCGTCTCGTCTCGAATTTTTAAAAGCCTGTCCCGTCTCGTCCCGTGGACAACACTAAGTGCGATGTGTACGACATTTAGGAATTTGTGAACATAGCTGAATGGTAATATTAATTACATGAATGCCGACTTTGTAACTATTACATTACTTTATTTAACAAGAAGAAATGTTGATTGTTATTTATATGTCCGTTTTATTGCTCATACGTTGTCTGAAATTGTGCAAGAGTCATGTCTTTAACACATTTTTTTTCCAGTCACAGTAAAGGATATACTTCTTCATGCTATGTTCCAGTTTACAAGAATTATGTACTTGATACACATGACGTGAAAGAAATACAATGTACATCGATAGAATTTTACGACTTTGTAAAATTTTATTAGCATATTTCACAAATACATTGTGGATAATTTTGTACCTTTGTACTCGGTAATGGTTGTTATATTTTCGCTTTGTCAATTATTTCTGGCAAAAACAGGAAGTTCTTTTTGATTATTGCGATGTAGTTAACGAACTAATTATATAAAAACGTATACTTGTGTCACCAGCATTTAAGGTATTTGGAAATGTAGACAAGTTGCTAAAGTGAAACTTTACTATGTAAAGAATAGTCAGTCATTGTGATTTATTACATTTATGCTCTGTGGAAAAGTAGGAGAGCGAGATATTATCTCAACCTCTCAACCTGTTCTAAATATTACAAGCACAAGGGAAAAATTTAATTATCAACTTATATGTCAGCGAATATTTGCATGACACGATTTCAGTACATGTCCAGGTTCAGTTAGAAGTAAATTGTCGTTATTAGGGATGAATGATCCTGAAAAATAACTTGCCTAACTTGTGTCTTGGTTTTTACCATTATCTAGCATGCTTACCAAAAAGGAATATAATTATAAGGACTTTAGAATACGATATTCTTTTAACAATAATCTCCTGATAGAGCATGAGGTGTATTGTATTCTCTTGCTTTTTGCTTTGGGCTTCTTAATTAAAGTAAGTTGCTTGCATGTTGCATTAATATTCTCAACGAGTTTCATTTTCCGTGTGATCGTAAATCCCTTTTCATAGGCTTGACTTACAGTTAGATCAATTAAGATTGGTATTCTTAGCATTTAGGTATTGCGAATAGGTTAGGCTAGACGTTTGTTGCATTACCATTTGTACACTTTCTCTCTTTGCTTGCATGTTAAGATTTTGATGCGAAAAAAGATTTTTTAAAGAATGTAGCCTACAACCAAACCACGGGAACTTGTGCATCCAAATATTTACCAGATTTCTAGAAAATTAAACCTTTATTAAATTAGACACGGGAATTGAGTTTCGAAAGTTGGAGAGCTTATTTAATACGAAATTCTAATCTTACAAGCTCTTTCCTCAATCATCTGTACGTAAACTTTTACAAAATTATCTTGCATACATAACTTGGACAGTAAGTTCTCATTCCACAGCAATTTAATAGCAATTATATACTAACGACGATAATTCTTTACGAACTTAAAGTAAGTTCCAAATTGGATGAAATTTTATCTACTTGTATATCGCCTTTTTTCCATTGGTAATTTGAAAAGAAAGGTACTTTATGCAGAACGGTAAAGATTGGATTTTACTTTTATCAGTATTATTTACGTATTTCCCAATGTCATATAACATTTGAAACGTTCTTCAGGTGGAAGCAACGTTCTGAACGAATAAGAGAGGACTATCCACTCAGAAAACTAAATATTATACTCTTACAATGCACTTCGTTAAATGTAAATGGACTATACTTCACTAATCCTGTGACGTCACGAAAGCTGGTGTGAGGCCCGTACATAAGTATAAGTATCTCTCGGAGGTCCCAGTCCAACGCCAAATAGGGCATTCCTACTGGAAATATGTGAAGAAGAACATGGAAGGAGGGGGCCAGCGTTCAGGGTGAGGATAGCCTGTGGTTGATGGAAACTGAGCTGTTTGTGTAATATTGTGGTAATATTAATAGTTGTTAATTAAGTGAGTGCTGTTTATAAAGAGATAATTTTGTGACTGGAATTGAGTTAATCTCATATACTTATTTAAGTTGAAGTTTAAAACTACGGTAAAAGGAATTATACTCATTAATGTGATTTTCGTAAGGCAGTTCTTGTTAACGTCATGGCGGATGCCATAGGTTACATGGAACTTAATAATCAAGTAGAAATTATAACGAACTTGGTAGAAGACAATGATATTGTTATAGAAGATAACATTATAGAAGAAACATCTAGAAAACAAGCTAAAAGAGTCAGATCTTATGAAGATGATCAAGTTACAGCAAAAGCGGTAAGGATAGACAGGTTAGATAATAGAGATAAAGTACACACGTTTGGAGAAGGTCGAAGAGAAAATAATGTAGACAAGTGTAAAATGTATTATGATGCACATAATGGGCCATATTTAGTAATAATGACTAGTACTAAAGGTGCAGAAAAGAAATTTAACTCTATGAAAATAGGCAATGAATTGCGAAAGAAAGATATAAGGGTCAGATATATCCAACCAAGTGGCTTATATAGAGCAAAGATTTATTTTTACACCAGGAATGAAGCTAACAATTTCATGAAAAATATGCATTTTCATAAAGAAAATAATATTGATGTGTTCATCCCAGAATCCTTATTGATGAAGGAAGGATTGATATATGGTGTACCCACTGAATTTGAAGAGGAGGAAATTAAGGAAAGTATTGAAGACCCGACAGTAATATCAGTGGAAAGAATGAAAAAGAGAATTCGAAGAGATGATGGTTCATATTATTTTGTTCCTACTAAGCTAATATCAATCACGTTTAGATCTCAAGAAATGCCTAAACAGATTATAGTGGTTAGTCACATTTTCGATGTTACTCCTAAAGTTAGAAATGTGATGCAATGTAAGAAATGTTACAGGTTCGCACATTCAGCAGCCATATGCAAGGATAAAGCTAAGTGTGCTAGATGTGGAAGAGAGGAACATGAAAATTGTAATGAAACTCCGAAGTGTTTAAATTGCGGAGGAGAACATGTTGCTACTGATAAGTCATGTGTAAAATGGGAAATGGAAAGAGAAATCATGAGAGTTATGGCATATGATAATTTATCCCGGCAAGATGCAAGAGAGAAAGTAATAACAGGTAATGTTCCAAGCAATTATGTTGTTCAAGGCAACTCATATGCTGATCAAATAAAAAAACCATATAAACAAAAGTCAAATAAGTGAAATTAACACAAGAAAGACTGGTGTTGTAGGAAATAGCATAACAATACAAAACAGATTTGAAGCCTTAAGTGATTGGGGTGAAAGAAAATCAGATACATACTTGGAAAATGTTTCATGGAAAAGAGTTCCTCCAGAACATCATAGAGACTATTCCAAATTTGAAAATAAATATGGAAAAAATTTCAGACTAAATTCCTATTCACAAACAAAGAATTATAATGGAAATTCTGAAGGAGAATCAAGTAAAGGTTCTCTAAAGAAATTACAAAGTAATCAAAAACAATTAAATGGAAAGTCTACAGGAACTGTAATTAAGACAAGGAAAAATGAGGAAGATATGGATAGTACAAACAGAAGCATGCAGGAGGTGAGCACCGGAATCTACAACAATGAAGAACAGAAAAAAATCGTGTACTTTCCTCACATAACATCTCAGAAGGATCTTATGTATAATTTGTTACAATTAATGGCGAAACTTATGGCGACATTAACTAAAAATTCTGACTTATTAAATATAAAAGAAATACTAACAGAATGCTCACAAATAAATGGCCAGGTGCAGAAAATTATTGAGGATTTGGAAATTTTTGGAGAGACACCTTAGGGTGTGGAAGGAAAAATAATGGAAAACATTCGTGGGTGTACACTGGAATGTAAGATCACTGAAAGCAAGAAAGCAAAATCTGGTGAAATTAATAGATGAATATAGACCTGAACTTTTATGTTTATCGGAAATCTCTGTGAACCCATCAAACATAAATTATTTTAAAGTAAATCATTATCACATGATTTATGAAAAGATTAAAGATGATAGTAAAGGAGTTGCAATTATGATTCATGAAAGCATTCCATTTGAACCTATATCTTTTGATTATACATTGTCTATATACGACACATACAAAATTGAAGTCGTAGGAATTAAAATTGCTTTTATGAATCAAAAAGTTAGTATTATATCTATATATATTCCTACAGGTGCAGAGTCACAGAAATTAACGACGAATAGATTATCGCAAATGTTTCAATGCATAGAAAAGCCTTTTATTATAGCAGGAGATTTCAATTGCCATCACACAATATGGGGAGATCAGGATGAAGATAAGTTGGGGAAAGTGTTAGTAGAATGTATGGATTTGTACAACTTTACTGTAATTAATGACGGGTCTGCTACCTATATAGGAAGATTAGGTACTCGGCCAACAGCTATAGATTTAACGTTAATGTCAGATGATATATGTGGTCAATTTCAGTGGGAAACAGACAGTGATCAAAGAACCAGTGACCATTATCCATGTTTCTTTTATACTGATACTAATTCAGTGAGATCTTTCACTATTCCGCTCAGAAAATGGAAAGTTAATGAAGCTGATTGGAATAAATATTCTAAATTACTTACAATCTTATTTAAAAATACAGATTTAAATAATATTGATAAGAGTACATATGATTATTTTGTAGATTCTGTTAGTATTGTTATGGACAGATCATGTACAAGGGCAAAAGAGGAAGTTGTAAAAAAATATCCAATAGTACACTGGTGGAATAAAGATTGCCAAAATTTTAAAATACAGAGAATTGAAGCTACTAAAGTTTATAAAACAATACCAAATCAGGAAACTTGGATTAATTATAAGAAAGCAATAGCGCAGGCCAAGAAATGTTATATCAGTGCAAAAAGACAATCGTGGGAAAAGTATTGTGAAGACATAAATAACAAAGAGAGTATCAGTACTGTGTGGGCTAAATTTAAATCAATCCGCAAACCACATACCCCTCGATTAATACCACTCAAAGAAACCTGGAAAGATGAATTTATTATGAAGGTAACATGTAATAATAAACACGAACCTGCAGATGCCCCTGATGAAATTTTCTCTTTCAGTCCTAAAGATAGACATTCACAAGGATTATACACCAATATCATGATCGATGAAATAAGAGACATAATAATTAGAACCAAGGACACAACTCCAGGAAAAGATGGAATAACATACTCGATGATTCAAAATTTACCGGAATGTGGTATAATATATCTTTGTAACATCTACAATTATATAATGAATTCAGGAAATGTACCGCAATCGTGGTACACTCAAATGATTTTACCAATATTGAAACCTGGCAAAAGTCCACATAAAGGAGAATCTTATAGACCGATAGCTTTGTCTTCAGTACTGGGGAAAATTTTTGAAAAATTAATTCTAAAGAGAATAAGTTGGCATATAGAGGGACAGGAATTATTTTCAAGGCTTCAAGTTGGATTTAGGAAGGGTATGGGGTGTACAGATGCCTTGGCAATGTTATCATCAAAAATTTATGATACAATGAAAAGGAAAAGTAGTCTTATTGCTGCTTTCTTAGATATTAAAGGGGCATATGATAATGTAAATATAAATAAATTATTAAACATTCTACAAAATCTGAAAATACCTTATATGCATCTAAAAATAATTTGGAATCTATTAAAAAATCGTTGTTTATATTTTTACTTTCACAATAAAGTTGAGGGACCTAGATGGATAACAAGGGGACTTCCACAGGGAAGCCCTTTAAGTCCTTTACTTTTTAATATATATTTAATGGATGTTCAAAGAATATGTCCTGAGCCATTTGGATTTATACAATATGCAGATGATTTATGTATATATGAGAGTGTCAAGCAAGTAGATCAAGGAGTCACCAACATGGAAGCGAAAATAATAGAGATAAAGAAATTTCTTGAGAATAGGTCTATGAATATATCGTCAGAAAAATCAAAGTTGATTATATTTAGTAAAAACGGAGCTCCGAAAAATGTGAATCAATACACAAAAAAGTTACACATTCCCATAGAAAATTCAGTGAAATATTTAGGCGTTATATTTGATAGTAAATTAACATGGAAACCTCATGTAAAAATGTTAGTGAAAAAGGCAGAAGTAATTTACAATGTATTTCGTTCTATGGCTACAACAAAATGGGGAAGTCATCCTAGTACCATGATGAATTTTTACAAAAACTATTACAAACCAACAATAGAATACGGGATTATAGTCTTTAATACAATTTCAGAACGTGTATTTCGTCCATTGGAAGTAATGCAGAGGAAAGTTCTACGAAAGTGTCTAGGACTGATGAAGAGTACTCCTAATGTTGCTGTATACATGGAAGCATGCGAATGGAACTTAAGTTATAGGAAAAGGGAAATGTCTATTAAATATCTGTTAAAAACAATGTCAGAAGTTAATCATCCGTTTAACGACATTCTATTCGACTTGGTTGAATTATATGATACAGGCAAAATTAATAACTGCGAAGATATAGGATGGGTGCAATTATATAATGAGTACTATGAGGATCATCAAAAATTATTGAAAGTAAGGAGTAAGCCCATATATACTCTAGATTTTCCTGTTTGTGAATATAGAGATATTTATTTTCCTGAACAATATACCAAATATGATTACATGGAAAGATGGAAAGATTATTACTTTATATATACAGATGGTTCAAAAAGTAGTCAAAATGTAGGATGTGCTGTTTATGATGTACAGAAGAAGGAATCAATTATGATACATTTACCGGAAGATTTTTCTATTTTTACAGCTGAAGCTTATGCAATTTATCAAGCACTAATTTATACATATAAATTGCAAGAAAAAAATATATTAATATTAACGGATTCCAAAAGTGTATTATATTCAATTCAGTCCAATTATGATTTATTATTTAAATGCTCCCCATACATTATAAACTGTGTAAAAACTTTACAAAATTTAAGGAGCAGGGGAAAGATAATTCATTTAACCTGGGTTAAAGCACATTGTCAAAATTTAGGAAATGATATGGCAGATTTGTATGCAAAACAAGCTAGGGTAATTCAACCTGTACTGGAGTTGAAAACCTGGTACACAGACCTTCTACCGAGGGTGAAGAAAAAGTTGAAGGAAAACTGGACGGAATGGTGCAAAGGTGAATTTCAAAATGCAGGCAGCTTTTATCAGAGGATAGCTAATTTCAATAGAAAGAGGCCTTGGTTTACAAAGGTTCAAGGTTCACGGAATGTGATAGTATTACTAAATCGTATTAGGTCAGGACATACAACTACTAAAAGTCATTTACAAAAGATCCGGATTCTACAAAACCCAAACTGTACATGTGGCAACAAGGAAGATATACATCATATCCTATTTGAGTGTAATAGATACACACAAGAAAGAGAGACATTCTATAAAACTCTTATAAACTGTGAAATTCCGTTTCCTCAGTGTTTGGAATCTTTGATTTGTGAACCTAACCTTACAGTTGGATATATATTGTTATCTTTTTTTAGAAAATGTGACTTAACTATTTAATAGAAAAAAAAATTGTTCATAGTATCTTTTAATAATAATGCACTAAAAATGTAAGTTTATGTACAGTACATATATAGATATGGGAAAAACTGCTTAGCGGTAATCCCAAGTAAAATGTAAATAAATAAATAAACAGCGTTCAGGGTGAATGAATGAATGGATTAAGATTTTTTGATGCATCGGCATATATGGCCATTTTGCATCCTTCAATGTAGACGAGAAAAAATCCTCTTATTTAAAACGTTTAACTAAACAAAAAGTAAAGAGTGCATGGTTGTAAAGGGACCTACACAGGACATACACAACATATTAAAACGGTAAGGATAGACTAAAAACGTTTTAATCAGAAACAATGTAAGAAGCCCGCTCTTCGCGAAAAGGTAATTGTTAATTTAAAATGTAGGCTTAAGAACAGGGACCTGTAACGTAACGCAATTCATTGGTATTTGTCACCGTTCCGCGTTATTTCCGTACCGGGTACCGCGTACCGGTGTAACGGGGAATTTGGACTCCGTAGAAAAGTGACTGTACAGTCAATTTTCTACGCAGTCCAAATTCCCCGTTTTCGTGACGGGGAATTTGGACTCCGTAGAAAAATGACTGTACAGTCAATTTTCTACAGAGAAAAATGACTGCCCTTTTCAGTTCCCGTCAATTAAGCAGGGGGTAAAATATCCCCGTAGAAAAATGACTGCCTGTCAATTCCCACTTAAAAGAGGGGGTACAAATTCCCCGTAGAAAAGTGACTGCCCAATTAAATCCTGCTTATATTAGGAGGGGGTACAATTTCCCCGTAGAAAAGTGACTGCCCCCTTAAATCCTGCTTATATTAGGAGGGGGTATAATTTCCCCGTAGAAAAGTGACTGCCCGTTAAAATCCTGCTTATATTAGGAGGGAGTATAATTTCCCCGTAGAAAAGTGACTGCCCTATTAAATCCTGCTAATATGAGAAGGGGGTACAATTTCCCCGTAGAAAAGTGACTGCCCCCCTATATCCTGCTTATATTAGGAGGGGGTACAAATTCGCCGTAGAAAAGTGACTGCCCTATTAAACCCTGCTTATATTAGGAGGGGGTAAAATTTCCCCGTAGAAAAGTGACTGCCCCCTTAAATCCTGCTTATATTAGGAGGGGGTATAATTTCCCCGTAGACAAGTGACTGCCCTTTTAAATCCTGCTAATATGAGAAGGGGGTACAATTTCCCCGTAGAAAAGTGACTGCCCTATTAAATCCTGCTAATATGAGAAGGGGGTACAATTTCCCCGTAGAAAAGTGACTGCCCCCCTTATATCCTGCTTATATTAGGAGGGGGTACAAATTCCCCGTAGAAAAGTGACTGCCCCCTTAAATCCTGCTTATATTAGGAGGGGGTATAATTTCCCCGTAGAAAAGTGACTGCCCTTTAAATCCTGCTTATATTAGGAGGGGGTATATTTTCCCCGTAGAAAAGTGACTGCCCTATTAAATCCTGCTAATATGAGAAGGGGGTACAATTTCCCCGTAGAAAAGTGACTGCCCCCCTATATCCTGCTTATATTAGGAGGGGGTACAAATTCCCCGTAGAAAAGTGACTGCCCCCTTAAACCCTGCTTATATTAGGAGGGGTATAATTTCCCCGTAGAAAAGTGACTGCCCCTTTAAATCCTGCTTATATTAGGAGGGGGTATAATTTCCCCGTAGAAAAGTGACTGCCCTATTATATCCTGCTAATATGAGAAGGGGGTACAATTTCCCCGTAGAAAAGTGACTGCCCTATTAAATCCTCCTTATATTAGGAGGGGGTATAATTTCCCCGTAGAAAAGTGACTGCCCCTTTAAATCCTGCTTATATTAGGAGGGGGTATAATTTCCCCGTAGAAAAGTGACTGTCCTATTAAATCTTGCTAATATGAGAAGGGGGTACAATTTCCCCGTAGAAAAGTGACTGCCCTATTAAATCCTGCTTATATTAGGAGGGGGTACAATTTCCCCGTAGAAAAGTGACTGCCCCCTTATATCCTGCTTATATTAGGAGGGGGTACAAATTCCCCGTAGAAAAGTGACTGCCCCCTTAAATCCTGCTTATATTAGGAGGGGATATAATTTCCCCGTAGAAAAGTGACTGCCCTTTTAAATCCTCCTTATATTAGAAGGGGGTATAATTTCCCCGTAGAAAAGTGACTGCCCTATTAAATCCTCCTTATATTAGGAGGGGGTATAATTTCCCCGTAGAAAAGTGACTGCCCCTTTAAATCCTGCTTATATTAGTAGGGGGTATAGTTTCCCCGTAAAAAAGTGACCGTCCCCTTAAATCCTGCTTATATTAGGAGGGGGTATAATTTCCCCGTTGAAAAGTGACTGCCCCTTTAAATCCTGCTTATATTAGGAGGGGGTACAATTTCCCCGTAGAAAAGTGACTGCCCCCTTAAATCCTGCTTATATTAGGAGGGGGTACAATTTCCCCGTAGAAAAGTGACTGCCCCCTTAAATCCTGCTTATATTAGGAGGGGGTATAATTTCCCGTAGAAAAGTGACTGCCCCTTTAAATCCTGCTTATATTAGGAGGGGGTACAATTTCCCCGTAGAAAAGTGACTGCCCCCTTAACTCCTGCAAATATTAGGGGGGGGTACAATTTCCCCGTATAAAAGTGACTGCCCCTTAAACCCTGCTAATATTAGGAGGGGGTGCAAATTCCCCGTAGAAAAGTAACTGCCTCCTTAAATTCTGCTTATATTAGGAGGGGGTATAATTTCCCCGTAGAAAAGTGACTGCTCCCTAATATCCTGCTTATATTAGGAGGGGGTACAATTTCCCCGTAGAAAAGTGACTGCCCCCTTAAATCCTGCTTATATTAGGAGGGGGTATAATTTCCCCGTAGAAAAGTGACTGCCCCATTAAATCCTGCTAATATTAGAAGGGGGTACAATTTCCCCGTAGAAAAGTGACTGCCCCTTTTATCTTTAATATATATGGAGGTGGTACAAATTTCCCCTAGAAAAGTTACTGTTCTAATAATTAGTTCTTACATGAGAAATTGCATACAAAATGCTACGGAGAAAAGTTGCTGCTTACTTAATTTACTTCACAAAACAGTAGGGAAATTAGATGTACTATATTGTCGTATAAAGCCTTTATAACTCTGGTATCTGGCTCATCATTGACTTAATTATTACGTACAACTTTCTCATTTGAATGTTCATCAAAACATTTGAATGAGTCTACCATTTGAGTAGGGTGATAAAGGTGTCCTGGGTTCAATACCCGGTGGAGGCACATAGTAATTCGGATCCAACTTTAAACTGTGGGTCCATTCTTGATTAGACTTAGTGTGCATAAATTAAAAGGCTAACTCAATCAATCCATCAATCAAGACTTTTGAATTGCATTTTCTTGAAACATTTTGGACAACAAATTTGTACACAATGCGTGTGTGTACTGTCACAAATAAATAGGTTTCTCATCATAAAAATACTTCTTATATAATCTATGCATAACTAACAAAAAGTAAAACACTTTGTCCCTTGTGGTAATTATATTTATTTGAAAAGCACGACGAGAGCCCGTAGAAGCGATATTTTAACATGGAAATATTTTATAACTTGTAAAATATAATTGAAAGTGGTTGCTTCCACATATCCGTAGTAACTCTCGAATTTAAAAATTACATTGATGCATTTTATGATAGAATCTTTGATCAATTTTTAAAATAATCGAATACACACGTTATTCGTGTTATGAGGTTGATAAATCATAATTTTGTTACACAGAAACATATATTACATATAAACATACTTACACACACCAACATATTTATGTACACACTAATCATATTTTCATAGGAACAAATAACAAGATACATCTACACACAGACTATAGTTTTAATTGTAACATTTTGATCAGAATCAATACGATTCAGAAACACCAGGAGTACACAAGTCAAATAAAACAATTGTTTTAACTTCAAAAAAATTGAACAAAAAAATAATATACAATGCATATAGCATGAGAATTATGATTTATCACTTTTCACTAAATATGTATTTCAATAATGCTGTAGTGCATTTTAATATAATATGTGATGTATTTCAATTTATACAAAAACTTTATCAAATACAGACATTTATAATTTCGTTGTGGTTTGCAACTAACCTATTACATATTATTCACCATGTTTAACACATGAAGGAGTCAGTGGATGATATTCTTAAGCCACATGTTTGATTTTTATGTTGTTGTTGTTGAACATACCATCATGCACAATAAGCAACCCACTGTCCAAAAAGTGCGAGACATTGTCATTTTTCTTTTCGAATGGCAGTATAATATGTACATCACTGAAGTTTTTGGCTCTCCAACCAGGTGGTCATCTGTGTAGTGATATAGTCATAAGCCACACTTTCCCGCTACGTAGGCTGTACATGCACCGTTAGAAAACATGGATTTTGGAGACAATAATGAAGGAAGTGACGAGTCACATCTTTTTGATAGTAATAGTGGAAATTTCTGGCACCCGTCAGCTAGAAGTTCAGTGTGGAACTCATCCTTCTGTACGTGTAATTATGAAATAGAGTTGTGGTTATGTTCGCTGAGGCTTGTGACTATCCGTTGAAAGTTTATATGCTGCATAAAACATTGATTACTACAATCCTCTGATCACATTAACTAAATATAAAGTATATTTTCTTTCAAACTAGTAAATATCTATGTCAAACGTGATTAATTAAGGCAGACGTCCCATTAACTTGAGCCGACCAGCTGAAGCATTGCCACAAAAATCCACACTTTCAAGGAAAAGGCAGCTGAATCGCCCACGATAGAACAGAGAGAAAGCAAAATGGAGATGATATAGCGGATGCCAATAAGTACCCGATAAAACAAAGAGTACGGGACATGCTGTTAGTTTAAGACATTCCTTCGCTTGTTCCAAGAAATGTACGACAAAATGCTGAGAGAGTATGTAATATCTGCATTCATCTTGAGACCTGACTTTTTGTTAGTTATGTATAGATTATATAAGAAGTATTTTTATGATGAGAAACCTATTTATTTGTGACAGTACACACACGCATTGTGTACAAATTTGTTGTCCAAAATGTTTCAAGAAAATGCAATTCAAATGTCTTGATTGATGGATTGATTGAGTTAGCGTTTTAATTTATGCACACTAAGTCTAATCAAGAATGGACCCACAGTTTAAAGTTGGATCCGAATTACTATGTGCCTCCACCGGGTATTGAACCCAGGACACCTTTATCACCCTACTCAAATGGTAGACTCATTCAAATGTTTTGATGAACATTCAAATGAGAAAGTTGTACGTAATAATTAAGTCAATGATGAGCCAGATACCAGAGTTATAAAGGCTTTATACGACAATATAGTACATCTAATTTCCCTACTGTTTTGTGAAGTAAATTAAGTAAGCAGCAACTTTTCTCCGTAGCATTTTGTATGCAATTTCTCATGTAAGAACTAATTATTAGAACAGTAACTTTTCTAGGGGAAATTTGTACCACCTCCATATATATTAAAGATAAAAGGGGCAGTCACTTTTCTACGGGGAAATTGTACCCCCTTCTAATATTAGCAGGATTTAATGGGGCAGTCACTTTTCTACGGGGAAATTATACCCCCTCCTAATATAAGCAGGATTTAAGGGGGCAGTCACTTTTCTACGGGGAAATTGTACCCCCTCCTAATATAAGCAGGATATTAGGGAGCAGTCACTTTTCTACGGGGAAATTATACCCCCTCCTAATATAAGCAGAATTTAAGGAGGCAGTTACTTTTCTACGGGGAATTTGCACCCCCTCCTAATATTAGCAGGGTTTAAGGGGCAGTCACTTTTATACGGGGAAATTGTACCCCCCCCTAATATTTGCAGGAGTTAAGGGGGCAGTCACTTTTCTACGGGGAAATTGTACCCCCTCCTAATATAAGCAGGATATTAGGGGGCAGTCACTTTTCTACGGGGAAATTGTACCCCCTTCTAATTTTAGCAGGATTTAATAGGGCAGTCACTTTTCTACGGGGAAATTATACCCCCTCCTAATATAAGCAGGATTTAATTGGGCAGTCACTTTTCTACGGGGAAATTATACCCCCTCCTAATATAAGCTGGATTTAAGGGGGCAGTCACTTTTCTACGGGGAAATTATACCCCCTCCTAATATAAGCTGGATTTAAGGGGGCAGTCACTTTTCTACGGGGAATTTGTACCCCCTCCTAATATAAGCAGGATATAAGGGGGCAGTCACTTTTCTACGGGGAAATTATACCCCCTCCTAATATAAGCAGGATTTAAAGGGGCAGTCACTTTTCTACGGGGAAATTGTACGCCGTTCTCATATTAGCAGGATTTAATAGGGCAGTCACTTTTCTACGGGGAAATTATACCCCCTCCTAATATAAGCTGGATTTAAGGGGGCAGTCACTTTTCTACGGGGAATTTGTACCCCCTCCTAATATAAGCAGGATATAAGGGGGCAGTCACTTTTCTACGGGGAAATTATACCCCCTCCTAATATAAGCAGGATTTAAAGGGGCAGTCACTTTTCTACGGGGAAATTGTACGCCCTTCTGATATTAGCAGGATTTAATAGGGCAGTCACTTTTCTACGGGGAAATTATACCCCCTCCTAATATAAGCTGGATTTAAGGGGGCAGTCACTTTTCTACGGGGAATTTGTACCCCCTCCTAATATAAGCAGGATATAAGGGGGCAGTCACTTTTCTACGGGGAAATTATACCCCCTCCTAATATAAGCAGGATTTAAAGGGGCAGTCACTTTTCTACGGGGAAATTGTACGCCCTTCTCATATTAGCAGGATTTAATAGGGCAGTCACTTTTCTACGGGGAAATTATACCCCCTCCTAATATAAGCAGGATTTAATTGGGCAGTCACTTTTCTACGGGGAAATTATACCCCCTCCTAATATAAGCTGGATTTAAGGGGGCAGTCACTTTTCTACGGGGAATTTGTACCTACTCCTAATATAAGCAGGATATAAGGGGGCATTCACTTTTCTACGGGGAAATTGTACCCCCTCCTAATATAAGCAGGATTTAATAGGGCAGTCACTTTTCTACGGGGAAATTGTACCCCCTTCTTATATTAGCAGGATTTAATAGGGCAGTCACTTTTCTACGGGGAAATTATACCCCCTCCTAATATAAGCAGGATTTAAAGGGGCAGTCACTTTTCTACGGGGAATTTGTACCCCCTCCTAATATAAGCAGGATATAAGGGGGCAGTCACTTTTCTACGGGGAAATTGTACCCCCTTCTCATATTAGCAGAATTTAAAAGGGCAGTCACTTTTCTACGGGGAAATTATACCCCCTCCTAATATAAGCAGGATTTAAAGGGGCAGTCACTTTTCTACGGGGAAATTGTACCCCCTCCTAATATAAGCAGGGTTTAAGGGGGCAGTCACTTTTCTACGGGGAATTTGTACCCCCTTCTAATATAAGCAGGATATAAGGGGGCAGTCACTTTTCTACGGGGAAATTGTACCCCCTTCTCATATTAGTAGGATTTAATAGGGCAGTCACTTTTCTACGGGGAAATTATACCCCCTCCTAATATAAGAAGGATTTTAACGGGCAGTCACTTTTCTGCGGGGAAATTATACCCCCTCGTAATATAAGCAGGATTTAAGGGGGCAGTCACTTTTCTACGGGGAATTTGTACCCCCTTCTAATATAAGCAGGATATAAGGGGGCAGTCACTTTTCTACGGGGAAATTGTACCCCCTTCTCATATTAGCAGGATTTAATAGGGCAGTCACTTTTCTATGGGGAAATTGTACCCCCTTCTCATATTAGCAGGATTTAATAGGGCAGTCACTTTTCTACGGGGAAATTATACCCCCTACTAATATAAGCAGGATTTAAAGGGGCAGTCACTTTTCTACGGGGAAATTATACCCCCTCCTAATATAAGCAGGAATAAAGGGGGCAGTCACTTTTCTACGGAGAATTTGTACCCCCTCCTAATATAAGCAGGATATAAGGGGGCAGTCACTTTTCTACGGGGAAATTGTACCCCCTTCTAATATTAGCAGGATTTAATAGGGCAGTCACTTTTCTACGGGGAAATTATACCCCCTCCTAATGTAAGCAGGATTTAAAAGGGCAGTCACTTTTCTACGGGGAAATTTTACCCCCTCCTAATATAAGCAGGATTTAAGGGGGCAGTCACTTTTCTACGGGGAATTTGTACCCCCTCCTAATATAAGCAGGATATAAGGGGGCAGTCACTTTTCTACGGGGAAATTGTACCCCCTTCTAATATTAGCAGGATTTAATAGGGCAGTCACTTTTCTGCGGGGAAATTGTACCCCCTCCTAATATAAGCAGGATATAAGGGGGCAGTCACTTTTCTACGGGGAATTTGTACCCCCTCCTAATATAAGCAGGATATAAGGGGGCAGTCACTTTTCTACGGGGAAATTGTACCCCCTCCTAATATAAGCAGGATTTAAAGGGGCAGTCACTTTTCTACGGGGAAATTGTACCCCCTCCTAATATAAGCAGGATTTAATAGGGCAGTCACTTTTCTGCGGGGAAATTGTACCCCCTCCTAATATAAGCAGGATATAAGGGGGCAGTCACTTTTCTACGGGGAATTTGTACCCCCTCCTAATATAAGCAGGATATAAGGGGGCAGTCACTTTTCTACGGGGAATTTGTACCCCCTCCTAATATAAGCAGGATATAAGGGGGCAGTCACTTTTCTACGGGGAAATTGTACCCCCTCCTAATATAAGCAGGATTTAATTGGGCAGTCACTTTTCTACGGGGAATTTGTACCCCCTCTTTTAAGTGGGAATTGACAGGCAGTCATTTTTCAACTTGGATATTTTACCCCCTGCTTAATTGACGGGAACTGAAATGGGCAGTCATTTTTCTCTGTAGAAAATTGACTGTACAGTCATTTTTCTACGGAGTCCAAATTCCCCGTCACGAAAACGGGGAATTTGGACTGCGTAGAAAATTGACTGTACAGTCACTTTTCTACGGAGTCCAAATTCCCCGTTACACCGGCCCAAGTGCTGTGGACCGTTCCAAGGAAAATACCAGAACCTCTTGGTAAGGCGAACAGTAACGCTTCTGCTATACCGTTCCGTTCGTACCCGAGAGTGCTTCGGGGACGACAGCTTTGGGTACACAGAGTGGAACGTTAAAATACCCGTACCAGAAAGCATGGAACTTGTTCCTTATCTGAATGCCGGTTCCGTTACGGTACGTACCTCTCCTTAGAATCATACCGGTACAAATTCATGATGGGTATATCTGAACTTTAGGATCGGGTACAATTGTAACAAAACCTATTTTCAGCAAATCAAATGGGTATTGAATGGATCAGAAAATATATGTCACGTAACTCTTCATTTTAAAACTTTCATTGTTGAATTCTTGAAAAATCGATAAGAACTAATATTAATTGAGGTTGTAGGCAATAAAATATAAATTGTATATATATAAATAAATATGGAATCGTGAGATTTGTTATTAATAATGTTACTTTTATATAACCAATACACGTAATATTGGGTGCAAGGTGAACATATTTAAAAAAAATATTTTCAAGCAAGATATTGAAAGTTCGACATGATGATAGTTTATGTAATTAGAATATTACCAACTAATAATACATGTGGAAAAAAGGGAAAGTTAATGTACGTCATATTGAGTAATGTTACCATCTAAGTTACAGATCTGAAATTCGGGTTGACCTGCCATTGCCAATCAAAATTATTTTGGTAAAACTGGAAATTAGACGCCATATTGAAAAATGTCACTTCTTAAGATAGAGAAGTGAAATTCGGTTTGGTGGTAGATCTTGCTAATTAGTGCATGTTAAATCAACATGATTGTTGAAAACCGGAAGTTGATGGACGCCATATTGAAAAATGTTACTTCTTAAGATATAGAAGTGAAATTCGGTTTGACGGTAGCTTATCTGAATTAGAGCATGGAAAATAGACATGATTGTGGAAAACCGGAAGTTCATGGACGCCATATTGAAAAATGTTACTTCTTAAGATATAGAAGTGAAATTCGATTTGGGGGTAGATCTTGCTAATTAGTGCATGTTAAATCAACATGATTGTTGAAAACCGGAAGTTGATGGACGCCATATTGAAAAATGTTACTTCTTAAGATATAGAAGTGAAATTCGGTTTGACGGTAGCTTATGTGAATTAGAGCATGGAAAATAGACATGATTGTGGAAAACCGGAAGTTCATGGACGCCATATTGAAAAACGTTACTTCTTAAGATAGAGAAGAGAAATTCGATTTGGTGGTAGATCTTGCTAATTAGTGCATGTTAAATCAACATGATTGTGGAAAACCGGAAGTTGATGGACGCCATATTGAAAAACGTTACTTCTTAAGATAGAGAAGTGAAATTCGATTTGGTGGTAGCATATGCTAATTCGTGTAGGGCAAATCAACATGATTGTGGAAAACCGGAAGTTGATGGACGCCATATTGAAAAATGCTATTCCTTAAGATATACAAGTGAAATTCGGCTTAATGGTAACTTATGGTAATTAGTACATGGCAAATAAACATGATTGTGGCAAACCGGAAGTTGGTGGACGCCATATTGAAAAATGTGAAATTTGGTTTGATGGTAGATTATGGAAATTACAGCATGGAAAATCAACATGATTGTGGAAAACCGGAATTTGGTGGACGCCATATTGAAAAACGTTACTTCTTAAGACAGAGGAGTGAAATTTGGTTTGATGGTAGCTTATGGGAATTAGAGCTTGACAAATGAACATGATTCTGGAAAACCTGAGTTTGATGGAATTCGTATTTAATTTTTAATAAATAAAAACTGAATCGACACTCAAATGTATTTCTTTTTCAACATGGCGTCTATCAACTTCCAGTTTTACAGACAGCATATGCATTGTCCATGTTCGAATTAGTAAGCGCAATAATCTAATCGAATTTCACTTCTTCATCTTAATAAATTGCATTTTTCATTATGCCGTCCATCGACTTTCGGTTTTATAATATCATATAAATTTACCATGTTCTAATTAACATAAGCAATCACCAAAGGAAAGAGGAATATTAAAGTAAATTTTTCCGTTAACGTCCGGTTTTCCCTAATCATGTTGATTTCCAATGCAGTAATATCCATGATATCATAAAACCGAATTTCACTCCTCTATCTTAAGAATTAACGTATTTCAATATGGCGTCCACCAACTTCCGGTTTTCCGGAATCACGTTGATTTGCCATGCCCTAATTCCCATAAGCTACCTTCAAGCCGAATTTCACTTCTCTATCTTAAGAAGTAACATTTTTCAATATGGCGTCCACCAACTTCCGGTTTTCCGGAATCACGTTGATTTGCCATGCTCTAATTCCCATAAGCTACCTTCAAGCCGAATTTCACTTCTCTATCTTAAGAAGTAACATTTTTCAATATGGCGTCCACCAACTTCCGGTTTTCCGGAATCACGTTGATTTGCCATGCTCTAATTCCCATAAGCTACCTTCAAGCCGAATTTCACTTCTCTATCTTAAGAAGTAACATTTTTCAATATGGCGTCCACCAACTTCCGGTTTTCCGGAATCACGTTGATTTGCCATGCTCTAATTCCCATAAGCTACCTTCAAGCCGAATTTCACTTCTCTATCTTAAGAAGTAACATTTTTCAATATGGCGTCCACCAACTTTCGGTTTTCCGGAATCACGTTGATTTGCCATGCCCTAATTCCCATAAGCTACCTTCAAGCCGAATTTCACTTCTCTATCTTAAGAAGTAACATTTTTCAATATGGCGTCCACCAACTTCCGGTTTTCCGGAATCACGTTGATTTGCCATGCTCTAATTCCCATAAGCTACCTTCAAGCCGAATTTCACTTCTCTATCTTAAGAAGTAACATTTTTCAATATGGCGTCCACCAACTTCCGGTTTTCCGGAATCACGTTGATTTGCCATGCTCTAATTCCCATAAGCTACCTTCAAGCCGAATTTCACTTCTCTATCTTAAGAAGTAACATTTTTCAATATGGCGTCCACCAACTTCCGGTTTTCCGGAATCACGTTGATTTGCCATGCTCTAATTCCCATAAGCTACCTTCAAGCCGAATTTCACTTCTCTATCTTAAGAAGTAACATTTTTCAATATGGCGTCCACCAACTTTCGGTTTTCCGGAATCACGTTGATTTGCCATGCTCTAATTCCCATAAGCTACCTTCAAGCCGAATTTCACTTCTCTATCTTAAGAAGTAACATTTTTCAATATGGCGTCCACCAACTTCCGGTTTTCCGGAATCACGTTGATTTGCCATGCTCTAATTCCCATAAGCTACCTTCAAGCCGAATTTCACTTCTCTATCTTAAGAAGTAACATTTTTCAATATGGCGTCCACCAACTTCCGGTTTTCCGGAATCACGTTGATTTGCCATGCTCTAATTCCCATAAGCTACCTTCAAGCCGAATTTCACTTCTCTATCTTAAGAAGTAACATTTTTCAATATGGCGTCCATCAACTTCCGGTTTTCCACAATCATGTTGATTTAGCCGTGCTCTAATTAGCATAATCTACCTTCAAACTCAATTTCACTTCTCTACCTATTTTAAAAGTAATGGGGCCTACTGCACATGCCTCCTAGTAACAGGTTGCCTGAATGACGAATATCGACCTTCTGCGCAGGTCGTTGTAATTAGTATAATATACATGAGCTTGTTGAAACTAATTGTTTCTATTGTTAAAAGTTTGCCAGAGTGACGGTCTTCAAAATTTTTGCATAGCTGATACCATTATTAACAAATTAATGAAAGATAAACTAGATAGCATTTATACATATTTTTCGGATAAATAAAATCCAGAAAGATCACGAATTACTTTTTTCTAAAGTTATTATAATTAGTTTTAAACAAAGAAGTGTATATTTATCGGTATTCCATTTGCTGCTGTGGAATGTTGATTGACAGTAAACTGTTATGATACGTACTGTAAGTTCCTGTTACAAATGTTACCCGCTTCATCCATTCCGGTATTTTAATAACAAGCGCTGGTCATTGTGCTTCAATACCGGTTACCAACTTGTGGTTCCATTTCGTACCCGGTAGCTACCTTTCAGGTACAGTATGTACGGGTACGATCGTACCCGTTCCATCCGAGACCCGTTCCACTCAGTACCTGAAGCGAATGGGTCGTTGAGTAACGGTACGCCTAATTTACCCAGGTTGTAGGTAGGTCCAATCTGTCCGGTACTGTGTGGAACGCCAATGCCATTGTAACGCATATCGATAGTTCCGTTCGTAACTTGACAGCGTTAGAAGTTGGGTTACGTTACAGGTCCCTGCTTAAGAACATAAAAATAATAGGATTTTCTAAATTCCTATAAATCATGCATATTTTTAAAGACCTTAACTTTTAAGAAATATAATTCTATCATCTCAACTCGGTCTTTGTGACGTGAAGTTGAGAACCATTTCTGTAGTCTAAAGATGCACAATGTTGAGTCTGTATTTTTATTTGAATGTATACATACAAATTTATTCACACACAATTTACATACACATGAGGTATCTATCCAAAGAAGTATGTATAAAGGAATCTAAGAATACCGAACTTTCTTTGCTGTGCATTACACATTCTCGTCATAAAGCTATCATGACTTTGCTCGTTCGTCAAAGAATCCTGCACAAACTGGAGGAAGTACGATTTTCTTCCCGCGGAACGTCTTTCAGGATCTGGTAACACTGCCGGAATCGCCACGCTGGCAATTGTAGTCAAAATGGCCACGACGAAGAAGATGAACTGTCCCAACAGATTCTGCTTCGCAACGTCGGTGTAGTGGTGATCATCCCTGGGAAACGTGAACGAAAACAGAGGGACCGTGAACGCCACTGAAGTGTTATAGATGTGATTGTTACGCAGGTAGTTGCTCAAATCTCCCAGCTCGAGTCTGTCCGGATTCCTGCTGGGTTTGTCGGAGTTTTCGTCCACGCTGTCTTGCTTGTCGTATTGGAACGTGCTGATAATCGGCCTTCCCGCCATCACCAAACACATTAGCACTGGCAGATGTCTCTTCCACATCATTGTGCCACCTGCAATAAAGGTAAATTCAATGTAATCATTCGTTTTGGAAGTATGAAGTGTGTTGCAAGCTACAGGCAAGAAAAATATCGGCGGCAACAGTAAATTTGTGATAGAAGTTTAGAAAAATACATTTTACCAAGGGGTCGTAGCGTTGAAATGTCACCTCAACGAAGAAAACTTGACTGCTTTCCATCCACTATAAGACTGAAGTTATACAGTAAACAAAACCACGTGGATTTTGGGAAATAGTTTAGTTAATTTCCTATGTGTAAAATCTGATGTATGTGCAGCCGATAATATTGTGTCCCACAATTTCAATGTAAGAGCTACGTTGAGTGAAATTGCTTTATCCTACGGGCAAGATTCCTGCACAGTTATCATACAAACAACCAATAGGATTCTTTAGAAGCCACTTGCATTTGTTTACATTGCCTTCGTTCTTACATATAACAGAGTATAACTTCCCCCTGGGCACACCAATGTCTGTGGTTGAAAAGATTTTAATCTTCGTATATGATTTTGGACACTATCGGTTTGACTGAATTCTTTAAGAAGCGCTATGAAATTAGTCTCATTGTGATTACCTGGCCTTTCAAAATATCCTAAGATGTTCAATATTTTCAAATCACAAGAACAAAAAATATAAGGAACATAGTTACTCGATAATAAACATTTCGTTGACTGTGAATTTGGTCAGTATCCCAGGAAACCACATATTCTGGGCACGTTGACATCATTGTTGAGGGAGTGACAATGAGAGGAAAAAGTGGGTGAGCAGGTAGAACGGATATAATATTTCGTAGGGAACAGTCAACTGACATTAAATTCCAGTCTATAAATCCAGGTAACAGCGGTTGGAACTAGACGTGTTAATCAAAAAGCTGTTTGGTAGGCATTGGTCCTCAAAGAGCTGTTGTTAATAACTTGGGCTACAGCACTAAAGCGGCGAAGATATTCATGATAATATTTGAGAGAATATAAGTAAGTCGCAGGTACTTGTCGTTGTAGTTGAGTAGTAGGATTGGTACGAGGTGAGACGAGACTTTGCTCGCTGAGTCTCGTCTCTTCTCGTATGCGAAGTCTGTCTGGTTATGGGACTCGCTTCGACTTGTGATCGTCTTTCTTGTATCGAGATATCGATTATAAAGATCAGGTGCAGAGTGTAACCGCACAAACTTTCATGTCGGCTTTTCTTCATAACTGTGACTTTTTTTTTAATTGGTGCTGCTTCTTCTCTTCTCTTCTACTAACACTTGGAATTTGCAATTAATAATAAAAAAATACGACGGTATTTCCAAAAGTGATCACTTTCAAAGTATTTCATAAAGCGAACACCCCAGGCATTTCAAACTTCCGCGCAAAGAAGATACATTCCTAGAGAAGGTGCTGATAATACCCAATAGATGACATGCTCTCACAGACCTGCAACAACGGAGACTGAGATTTCATATCTTACAATATCCTCTATAGCTACAGCCCCGATCTTCCTCCCTGAATGGCGAAGATCTGGGAGGTCAAAAAAGAGGTCATTCCTGGATGATGGCCTAACATTTTTTACCCTTATGGAATAATGAAGTTGGTGCAACGGCGTGACAAGTGTATTGAAGAGGAGGGTGATTACTAATGATGTGGGAAAATTGCATATTGCATGTATCTCGAATTGAATTCAATATTCAATTTGCAATTACTTTTTGAAACGCCCTCATGTATGACATATCTATAAATAATCAGGCAAGTATCTGCTTAATATGTCTGAATAAGTCTCATAGTAAGTAATTTTGGATTTTAAATACCAGTACCCATCGCTATTTTTATTATTTTCTATTCTACATCCTGCGCTGTTTTAAGGAATAGAATTCAGCTGAAACGAACGATATATCGTTCTCTGTTTATTGACGTTTGATTGATTGATTTAGTTTATTTTACTTCGCGTTTTGTGCCTCTTGGCTAATTTGCGAAGATGGGGATGAGTGATGAAATGATGAAATTGATGAATGGACATTCACAAACAACCAAGCCCGACCGGGATTCGAACCCGGGACCCTTGGCGTCGCAGCGCGATGTGCTAACCACTTTTTTTTTTTTTTTTTTAAAGGAAAGCCCCTATGCGGAAGCTTCCCCCATCACACTTCATTCACTCATATCATTTCATTCATATTTCAATTTCAAGACTTTTCAGGACAGACAATCACAAACATCCATGGCCGAGCCGGGAATCGAACCCGGGACCCCTGGCGTCGTAGCGCGATGTGCTAACCACTCCGCCACAGGGGCCGCCCACCACTCGGTCACAGGGTCGGGCTATTGACGTTCGAATTCCAATTCATGATCATCACATTGTGGAACACAGACTACAGGAAAATGGTGATGGACAATTCACCTACTTCTCTTGCTTTTGCGAGTACCATACCTATTAGGGAATATCGTGCTTAGAAATTGCACCCCGCCGCTTTTTGTTTAGAAAATCTGAGGTACCTAATAAGGGAGGGAGAAGATAAATCTGAAAAGAAGATAAACTGAAACAGGCCCGTAGCTAGAGGGGGTCAGGTGGGTCAACTGCCCCCCTGAAAGCCTGCTTTGCCCCCGTGTGAAAAATACAGAACACATTCCTACCTGGAATTCTCACTAATCTTTACAAATATATCATGTGTTACTCTAGCAACATTACAAAGACACTTATTGATTTTGTTATTTACTAAGGTGTGTGTGGGATTCCGTATAATGTCGTATCAGGATTGGGGGGGGGGGCAAATTCCCTTCTAGATTCAGACTTCGGGAAATTATTTCTCAATTTTCAGTATCTAGAACATTGTGACATTTTGAGTAGTATTGTATTAAAGGTGCCTAATGTGTTTGGATGTTTTTTTTTTAATGTGTTGCTATGAACTTTGAACTGCTTAAATCTTTGTTTCCCCAAGTCTACCTTTTGGTAATAGCGATTCATGTGATAGAGAGAGGGAGTGGATATTTGATTTTTGTTACTTAGCGTTGCTTTTCTCCCACTTCTAGCTAATCGCAACAATGATTGATAACGTGAAATTGATGATGAAACACTCACAAACAGTGCCGCAACCACAGGGGGCAGAGGCATTGTCCCCCCCCCCCCAATCTTTGACTGAAGTCCATTCTGAGGGAAGCAAACATTGAAGTAGAAAAACAAGACTAGGAGAATCTAAGAATAGCAGGAAAATTGGATACTCAAGATAGAATTAGTTTTCACGTGTTCCCTGCATTTTTCTTCCAGACGGCCAAGGGCACTTGCAGGGGGCACAGAGGGCAATTGCCCCCTCCATTTCAAATTTTATACAAATGAAAATACTTTTAGTAAAATTTTCTTGCTCGCTTCGCTCGCAATATCTCCTATTCTTATAGTCCAAGTTCAGAGCCATAGCTATGGGGCGTCGGGAGTCGGCCCTGGGAGCCAAACGATCTATGTGAAAAACAAATGTTAAAGAGAATGCCATGGCCCCTCGTAAAACTTGCGCTATATTAAATCAACTTCTCTCTATGAAACTTAATATGAAATATTAATGATGACACTGTAATCCAAGAAGTCAATGATCAGTAGAGAGGCAGCACTTCGTTCCTACGCGTCCGCAAAAATTTGATGCGACTGATGTTATGTTACATCCGGTCGTAGCGGGCCACGAGCGGTTTTATTGTTGAGTCAGCAGAACGTGTCTGATCACG
Source organism: Lepisma saccharinum (assembly GCF_977018435.1). Taxonomy (NCBI): domain Eukaryota; kingdom Metazoa; phylum Arthropoda; class Insecta; order Zygentoma; family Lepismatidae; genus Lepisma; species Lepisma saccharinum. The sequence continues at coordinate 51,010,334 of NC_139233.1, forward strand.
TTGAAGACATCGGAAGCGGTGGGGGGAGGGGGTCAATGGATTTGTCACGTTGTTTCTTGATGTATGCTAACCTAACACGTGCATATGTTTGTGTGTGTGTGTGTGTGTGTGTGTGTGTGTGTGGAGGAAATGCGCGCGCAACCATTGCGTATGATGGAAAGACATGAAGAAATGATTTAAAGATCGCGCCGAAGGTGCTGTACCCCCCGAAAGCTTAGCGGCTAAGGTTATTGCTCTGTAAAACAAGAGGCGTCGAGGGTTCGATTCCTGGTAGAGTCAATATTGATTGATTGATAGATTGAGTTAGTTTTTTTAAAGTCCGTTTTATGCGCGGCAAAACTAATCAGGATTGGAGCTACAGTTGAAAAGTGGTGATTCGGACCACTATGTGCCTCCATCGAGTATCGAACCTGTGACCCTTTGATTACAAGGCGACGATGTCAATATTGAATGGTCTCGATTAGCCTGTGTGTAAATAAAGGCAACAAAATGGTTGAGTTCGAAAATCGAGTTGGGTTAGTGGTTAATGTTGTCACCTGGCAATGAAGAGGTCGCGGGTTCGATTCTCTAGGTAGTTAAATTAGGCCAATGGTTTAGTCCCGCCATTATAGGTCACCGATTAGTCCATCTGTGCATAAATAGTGTTTGAATGAAATCAATATGGCGGCCTTGGGTTAGTGGTTATTGTTGTCGCCTGGTAATGAAGAGGTCGCGGGTTCGATTTTCTAGGTAGTTAAATGAGGCCAATTGTTTTGTCCCGCCATTATAGGTCCCGATTAGTCCATCTGTGCATAAATAGTATTTCAATAAAATCAAAATGGCGGCCGCGTTTTGTGTTTAGCGGCGGCGGCGACCGGGGCGCGGCGCGGCGCGGGGGGTGTTTTTTATTCCGCGAGATGTTTTAACCAAGTGGTTGAGGGTTCGATTCTCAATGTTGGTGAAAATTGGATATTCAATTGTATTTGTTTAAAAGTTCCGATTAGCTTTTTGTGCACAAAGAGAAAATGAACTAATTGGAAATAGGATGTTTATGCTGTAATGAAAAGGTCACCGGGTTCGATTCACAATGTCAAATTGGTTGATAATGATGTTGTTTTTAAAATAAAATAAAAAGAAGTGTGGTGAGTCCCCATTAGTATTTATGCAGGAACAGATATTAAAAATCAAAACAAAATGCCTTTTGATTACAACGCAAAGACTTTACCGCTAATGTATAAAGATAAATTAGAATCTGTTGTTTTGCCGTGTGGGGCCCCCCAGTACCGATTAGCTTAAATGCATAAAGAGTAGGTAAAATAAGCAAGATGGCCGTCACTATTGTTTTGTGATCAAAGAGGAGTCACAGGTTCGATTCAATCAAAGGAGGCAACATTCTATGTTTCAATTCCATGTAAAAGTCTAAAGTTATGTTTCGATTAACCTCAATGCATAGAGAGGAATTAAACAAAAAACAAAGCAAAATGGCGACAGATGTGATAAAAGAAAAATTGAATTAGTTTTTTTTATATAGTGACAAGAAAAAATAGCGAATCACTGTTAGAAATAGAATAAAAATAAAGATACTTGCCTTTGCGTGTCCAGCGCTGTGCAGAAAAGCTCTCATGCTTTATCTCCGACAAGTCCACAATACACAATTTTTTTTTATTGTATAGTTAATTATTAATGTTGTTATTAACACAGATTCTTACCAGTGTGAAGGAAAGCTCTCATGCTTTATCTCCGACAAGTCCACAATACACACTTTTTCATTATATAGTTAATTATTAATGTTGTTATTAACACCGATTTTTACCAGTGTGAAGAAAAGCTCTCATGCTTTATCTTCGACAAGTCCACAATACACACTTTTTCATTATATAGTTAATTATTAATGTTGTTATTAACGATTGTTACCAGTAAAAATATAAACCATGAGGATTTTTAAAGGGGTGATAAGTGAAAAAAAAAGCCAAGACATATATTTTATCCCTGTTTATTACCAATATTTACAAAATTCAAAAGAGCCGCACACACACACATACATATGTAAAATGTTTATATTGTGTCACCAGTTTATCAGCATGTTATTTAACAAGTTTTTATTCTTCAAGTTTGTTCACTCACCCACATAAGGAATTGTGTCACTATCATATCCATTTTCTGCTGCAACCACTGAATTAAAATGTTTCACTATTTTTTCCACAAGCATGTTCTCGCAAAAAACAAACACTTCTTTGGAAAGTCTTTTTCCGTCGATGTTTTGTATAGACAAAGGCTCAGGTTTTGTACATCCATGTAGATGGGAAAGCACAAACTTCTCCTTATTACATGCATGGACAGGGGAAATATCTGTGCAACCGAAACATTGTTCGCGAAAGTCGAGAATGCAAGATTCCACACAGTTTCCAAAATATGATTTCAGATGCGGCGACACTGTTTCACACATAACTTTCGCATGCTCGATGCACACAAATATCTTCATAAAGTTCCGCCACGAACTTTCTGCGATGAACACTATCTCCAGGGAACCGTAAGCTGATTTCTTCCTTATAATGATCTGACGGCGATTGTACAGTGTGGTTATCAGCAATTCATGTTGCTCACTTAGTGGGTAGGAAACACGAGGCTGCTCACCTGGAATAGCGATGTAATTGTCGATTACTGGAAACAATTCCTGAAGAGCGAGCCACTCCTGCAACTGTAGTTCAACACCGGCCGCCCCGCTTCTGTGTAGCCTGACCACAGGTTGGAAATCCAGATGAGAGGAAAGTCCGATTGAGATAACCTTTGTTTTCGAAGCTTTCAAATAGTAGACGTGATCAAATAATATCGACTGGCGTATAAGACTAGTTACTTGTTTTTGTTCTTCAGGTAAATGCTGATCGCTCTCTTTCTGAAGAACCCCCTTGAAATTAGTGTACGGTTGAAATTTTTTTTTCAGCGGCATCGAAATAGAGGATTCCATGACTAAGAACTGCGAGATACTGCATGTCGCAGCGTGCAGGTATACATTTCAAGAAATGCGTGGGTGTGTTTTTGAGACGCATGCGTGCGTAGCAAACCAAGAGCATGTGCTGGACAAAAAAGGTGGAGGGGGCGGGGCCTTACAAAGATCAATGGTGAGAGAAAAATCAGCAGAATATCATAAACGTCATATTGAGGAAATATTGGATAACAAATATTAATTAATTTAATTAAAGCATCAACCGCATTGTCGATCTGAAATTAGGTTTATAGACAGGGGGCAAAATGGAAAATATCGACGATGTTCTACTATTGGATTGTTTCTGTATTTCCATCGGTATAATCCTCCACCACATTTGAAGCATACTGTTTTATCCTCTTTTTGAATGTAAAATAATCCTGCTTCGGACAGAGCTTCTACAAACGGGAATTCTTTTGATTGCCAGTTTCTGAAAGAGGACAATCTAGCATTGAAAGATCCCATCTCTGGATATTGCGTCATTGTTCTGTAAAGACACAAAACAAGATAAATATTATAAGTAAGCTGTTGTAAACTGTAACGCTACAAAATTATTAATATACTATTAGGACTATATGTAACTTGTATAAAATTTCAAACAGTATTTACTGTCAACATTTTCTAGTATACGTACCGAGTATTATAAATTTAATTTACGAGTCAGCAAATAAGTTGTTATAATATTGTCGTTTTTTATCGGTACTGGGAATAAAATTTGAAATTTATGCATGGGTTTACCAGAGGCTCTATGGAATAAATACAGAAAACAGTAATGCCCACAGTACACAGACCCGTAACTTTGTATCTGATGAGTGTTGTACGTATAGAATTTAGAGTTACTTTCCAAAAATCGCAAATGGTTATGCACATGTGGAGGTTTTCCGTAACTATCAAAAAATTCCCCCCGGGAGTTACTGTCTATGTAAATTGCTACCCAGTGCTTCCCGGGGCTATCTTTGGGATCTGTATTTACAATCAACGCTGCTGGTAGTTCCACATGTACAGGTAATTCATTAGCTGCGAAAACCCCAACATGATGATTGTCAAAGGCTCTATTTGATATTAACCCGTGAAGCAAATTTAAAGTCGACAGCATTGCTGGACACTAAATAGTAATATTGTGCAACTCACCTTTTTATACTTCAAAGTAGACGGTACACGGCACAGTAGATTCCAGAACCAATTTGATCTGGACCACCAAGCTGTTTATCGTTGTTGAAACAATGGAGAGCTATCTAACACAAGGCTGATGCTCGGAATATGTAGGCGGGGTTTTACAAACGCGCATGCGTACAGTGTTAGTGCTACCTGGCATTTGTTGTGCTGTTGTAAAGTGAATTCTGTACTATAAGAAAATTGTCTGTATGTGTGTGTGTGTGTGTGTGTGTATATATATATATATATATATATATATATATATATATATATATATATATATACAGACACACACACATATTTATTTATTGATGAAGTATATATATATATATATATATTACAATACAATATAATATATATATATATGTAATTTGAAGATACAACATATCAGTAAAATCTAACAACTAGAAAAATATTCATAACATTCGACTTTTATATTATATGTAATTTAAAACATTCTTCACAGTTTGAGAAATGGAGTGCTTGTGGAAACACCCGTTCTCTGCAATATTGGCTGGTCCATCAGGATGCGGAAAGACATATTTTGTGAAGCATTTTCTCCAGTGTTTACCCCAAATGGTAAATGTAAAATTCAACAATTTTTTGGTGTGCTACGGGGAATGGCAATCTGCATACAATGATTTCCCTGGTTTTGTACAATTTCGGGAAGGAATGCCTAATATTGACCAATTTGTGCCAAATTCTGGACCTCATCTTATTATTATCGATGATCAGATGAGGGAATGCGATCAAAGAGTCACAGATTTATTCACAAAAGGGTGTCATCATCGTGATATTAGTCTTTTCTTTATCACTCAAAATCTATTCCACCAGGGAAAAGGGAATAGGGATATATCTTTAAATAGTCATTATATTGTATGCTTCAAAAATCCAAGAGACAGAGCCCAAATTAATTATTTACCTAGACAAGTATACCCGGAGAATCCAAATTTTATAAAAGATGCATATTACAATGCCACCGCTGAACCCCATGGATATTTGCTGTTTGATCTGAAGCAGAACACTCCGGAAGAAGTACGTTTTCGGTCGCGGATATTTCCCGACGATGATATCAATCATGTATATATTCCTACAAAAAAGCAAGCATAATCACTAGTCGTTTATTCTGTCATCATGGCTCCAAGAGTGAAACACGCTAAAGTGCTCCAAGTTTTGTCGGATGCTAAACCAGCTCTTCGCACAGCGATATTACAAGCTGCTGATTCTTCCTTAGTTAATTCAATCTGTGAGTGTTGTTACAATGTTCTAAAAGGGAATGTTCCTCTTTCAACACCTCAAAAAACAAGATTGAGCCGGTACAAGAAGGTGATACGTAATCTCTCTGCCAAAGGACACTCTACAAAGCAGAAGAAACAGATACTAGTGCAACACGGAGGATTTGTACCTGCGTTATTAGCCCCTTTAATAGGAGGTGTGTTATCAAGTTTATTTAAGTGAAAAAAAATCTGAACATGGAGCATGCCAAAAAAATGGTTATAATACCTCAAGAATTTATGGATAACATGAGACATCCTGTTATGTCTGCACCGTCTACATCCTTATCGCAATTGGATCAGGATATGCAAGTAATTTTGAATCTCAAAGGTCTTTCGGATGATGAAAAATGGAATCGTTACAGCATTGTGCTCCAAAAATTTCTGTCTATTACTCGAAAACAAAGAGAACCTGTGTCGCTACCGATTACAGAATCTACTGAGAAGTTGACTGATATGAAAGAAGAAATTCTAGCTGCCACACCTAGCATGTATCGTAGAAAAGCCGAACTGTTGTATGAACGTCTTTTACATAATAGTAATATTGATTGGGATAAATATGGGGCAGTTTTTATTAACAATAATAAAATTGAAGGCTCAAATATTGTCGATCTAGTATCGGATATAATTCGACCACGAAAAACAAGCAATCCTGTTGGGTGGCAACTGTTCAATAGAGCTCTGGCGTTATCTAATATTCCTCAAGAATATATTGGAAACCCCCGGAGACAGGAGTTTATTCAACAGATTGTTTTTGGCAACCCCGGACGCCATGTTCCGCTGTCCGGAGCTAACCAAGAAGAGGCACAAGAATTAACAGAAGCAGAAGAAGAAGAAGAAAAGGAACCAATTTCTTTTGTATCATCATTTCCAGGGCACAAACGTAAACGTACTGTTCCAGTTTGGTCAAGATACAAACCATGAGCGAAAAAATATTAGAGAATATCTGGTACAATCCATCTCATCCAGCATCCTATTCTACAGCTTCAACACTATGGAAAGCTGTAAAAAAAATCCATACCATTGTCAACAATCAAACATTGGTTGACAAAGCAAACTGCATACACTTTGCATAGACCTGTAAAGCGTCGATTTCCGAGAAACTTTTATTTTGTGCATAATATCGATGACCAATGGCAGGCTGACTTGAATGACATGCAGAGTTTGCGGAATCACAACAAAGGGTACAGATATATACTCACAGTTATCGATATTTTTAGCAGGCATGCTTGGGCTGTCCCTGTAAAAAATAAAACTGGTGTATGTATAAAAAAGGCTTTCCAGCAAATTTTCAAACAAAGCAAAAGAAAACCTTTGAAATAACAAACTGACAAAGGGCGTGAGTTTACCAACAGTATTGTGCAGGAATATCTCAAAAAACAAAATGTAATTTATTTTACAACAAAGAATCCTGATATTAAAGCTAGTATTGTTGAAAGATTCAACAGAACTTTAAAGGAACGCATGTGGAAGTATTTTACTAAGCAAAGAACCAGCTGTTATGTTAATGTACTCCCAAAGCTTTTGAAAGCTTGTAATCATAAAATTCACTCGAGTATTAAAATGGCACCAGCAGATGTTACTCCTGAGAAGGTTTTGAAAGTATGGCACAATATGTATGACAAAAAACTCAAATCTGATTCATCTCCACTATTGTCATTGAAGATGCCATTCAAAATAGGAGATACAGTGAGAATAACAAAAACAAAAAAAACGCTTTGACAAAGGTTACATGGAAAATTGGACAAGAGAAATATTTGTAGTGGAACGTATATTGAAAAGAAATCCTCAAGTGTATGAATTAAAAGATCTACAAGGACATAAAATCGATGGAACATTTTATACGGAAGAGTTGCAACTGGTCCGCTTACCGGATATGCATGAAATTGATAAAATCCTTGCGACCAAAGGTAAAGGAGCCAGTAAAAAGTTGTTAGTTCATTGGAAAGGTTACTCCAGATTATTTGACAGTTGGATTAGCGCATCGTTTTTGGAGTCAAAAAAAGAGAGAGAGAGGCATAAATTTTTGTAGGTATTCTCATCAATGGTACAAATAACCTTCATAACACATCATGAGAAAAGCAAACGCTTTCTACCTTACTTTGCCTAGTAACAGTTCCATGAAATATTTCCCAAGTAATACTCTAACTAATTACACCACAAAGCTTCAGAACCGTGTGGAGTTGGACACCAACAAATGGGAGATGGCATTGGTAGAAGTGCATTATCCTTATTCAATACTAAACATTACAAGATTTAACAACTATATTCAATATAAATCTATGGATGATGTCAAATGGAACGAACTTCGAATATCCGAAGGCTATTACGCATCTATAAACAGCATTGTTGCAGAAATCAATAAATATTCTGAAACATTAAATTTTAGTCTCCGAAATCATCCTGCGTACAAACATGTGACTGTTGATATATCTACCAAGCAGAGAAACATAAATGTACGATTGTCACCTCAACTGGCACGGATATTAGGTTTTAAACCGACCGATGATCTATCAGAAGTAAAAATTGGACGCTCACCTCCAAATGTTGTGAGAGATTCCTTCCCAGATGTATATTTACACAGATATTGTGGAATCACATATGGTGGGAGATGCTATCGCCCCTCTATTACGTATTATAAACATTAATCCTATGGAACATACTTTTGGAAGTGATGGTGTGCAAATTTTCGATTCACCACATTACATCCCAGTGCAGAAACATAATTTCGATCAAATAGAAATTGACTTAAGGGACAGCACTGGTGCACACATCCCATTCTCCTTCGGACTAGTGTGTTTGAAACTTCATTTTAGATGTTGTGGTGAAAAGCTCTGATTATGAATGACCCATATTTTCAATACTACCATCAACAAGCTGGATCTGGTGTGGGTAACATATATTACGGTGCTGCCTATCAAAAAGGACATGGCATTGGAAGTTTTCTTGGAGGACTTTTTCGCTCAGCTTTGCCTCTTATCAAGAAAGGAGCGAAAGCTGTAGGGAAAGAAATGTTAAAAAGAGGGGTAAATGTGTTAGGTGATGTTGTAGACAAAACACCCCTAAAACAGTCACTACAATCCAGAATTTCGGATGCCAGATCAAATCTTAAAAGAAAAGCTGAAACAAAGCTAAAGGAAATGATTGGCTCAGGTTATCAGGGGCATAAACATTCCAAAAGGACACTCTGCTTCGGGACAGCGAACTGGAAGGACCGCTCAGAGAAAGAAGAGATCCAGTGCCAATACAAACACCAAGAAAACAACCAAACGCAACCGTAAGAAAATTCAAATAACATCAGATATTTTTGATTAGATATGGCGCTAATTAGGGAGAAATCATGTGAGTGTTTTAAAAGTGAATTGGATATTTTCTCGGTAAAACCTACTCAGACAAGCATCTTAGAACACCACACCATCGGATACAAACCTGTTAGTTCTCTGGCAGATAATGCCCCCACCGAGTTTGTAATACCTGGACATGGTGATGATTATATGGATTTAGCACACACAATGTTGAATATAGATGCCAGAATTGTAAAAGCGAATGGTCAGTTATTGCTACCCACAGATAAAACAATTGGGCCTGTCAATGATTTTCTCAATGCAATGTTCAGCGAAGTACAAATCTACTTAAATAACAAACTCATCTCGTTTCCATCTCACATGCACCCATACAGGTCTTATTTTGAAAAAGCACTGAACTATGACATATCTGCAAAATCATCTCATCTCCAAAGTGCATTGTGGTACAAGGATACAGCAGGCGCTTTTGATAACGTTTCGGAAGACAACAAAGGCTTTACAAAACGTAACCAACTAACAAAACAGAGTAAAACATTTGATATGTTTGGTTACTTGCATTCGAATATTTTCAATCAAGAGAAATTTTTGATCAATGGAGTGGAAATGCGAATAAAACTGATTCCTTCGAAAAACACTTTCTGCTTGATGGGATTAGATGACAGTGAAGGCAAAGTGGAAATTCTGGATGCTACACTATATGTGAGAAAAGTATCGGTTAGTTCATCCATCAAACTTAGTCACAATCGCATATTGCAAAAACATACAGCAAAATACCCTCTAACAACAGTACAACTTAAAGCTGTAACTATTCCAAAAGATATTGTTTCAAAAACAATTGACAATGTGACACTTGGACGTCTTCCGAAACGATTAGTTGTGGGGTTTGTTACCAACGATGCATTCAACGGCACTCTGTCTACAAACCCACTCAATTTTCAACATTTCAATTACAACTTCTTTACTTTATATGTTGATGGAGTCCAAATTCCCGGCAAACCACTTCAACCAGACTTTGAAAACAACAAGTACATAACAGCATATCACACATTATTCTCTGGAACAGGGATACACTATATGGATGAAGGAAACAATATATCGCGTGAGGAATACCCCCAGGGATACGCATTACTTGTTTTCGATATAACACCAGACGCAGATGCAAGTGCCATATCCCACTGCAGTCTTCAACGGCAAGGGGCTGTTAGCTTGGAAGTCCACTTCAAATCGGCTTTGGAATCTACTGTGACTTGTGTTATCTACTCTGAATTTGACGCTCTCATGGAAATTAATAATCAAAGAGATATTCATCTGGATTAATTGTATAACAAGGTGAGTTGCACAATATTACTATTTAGTGTCCAGCAATGCTGTCGACTTTAAATTTGCTTCACGGGTTAATATCAAATAGAGCCTTTGACAATCATCATGTTGGGGTTTTCGCAGCTAATGAATTACCTGTACATGTGGAACTACCAGCAGCGTTGATTGTAAATACAGATCCCAAAGATAGCCCCGGGAAGCACTGGGTAGCAATTTACATAGACAGTAACTCCCGGGGGGAATTTTTTGATAGTTACGGAAAACCTCCACATGTGCATAACCATTTGCGATTTTTGGAAAGTAACTCTAAATTCTATACGTACAACACTCATCAGATACAAAGTTACGGGTCTGTGTACTGTGGGCATTACTGTTTTCTGTATTTATTCCATAGAGCCTCTGGTAAACCCATGCATAAATTTCAAATTTTATTCCCAGTACCGATAAAAAAAGACAATATTATAACAACTTATTTGCTGACTCGTAAATTAAATTTATAATACTCGGTACGTATACTAGAAAATGTTGACAGTAAATACTGTTTGAAATTTTATACAAGTTACATATAGTCCTAATAGTATATTAATAATTTTGTAGCGTTACAGTTTACAACAGCTTACTTATAATATTTATCTTGTTTTGTGTCTTTACAGAACAATGACGCAATATCCAGAGATGGGATCTTTCAATGCTAGATTGTCCTCTTTCAGAAACTGGCAATCAAAAGAATTCCCGTTTGTAGAAGCTCTGTCCGAAGCAGGATTATTTTACATTCAAAAAGAGGATAAAACAGTATGCTTCAAATGTGGTGGAGGATTATACCGATGGAAATACAGAAACAATCCAATAGTAGAACATCGTCGATATTTTCCATTTTGCCCCCTGTCTATAAACCTAATTTCAGATCGACAATGCGGTTGATGCTTTAATTAAATTAATTAATATTTGTTATCCAATATTTCCTCAATATGACGTTTATGATATTCTGCTGATTTTTCTCTCACCATTGATCTTTGTAAGGCCCCGCCCCCTCCACCTTTTTTGTCCAGCACGTGCTCTTGGTTTGCTACGCACGCATGCGTCTCAAAAACACACCCACGCATTTCTTGAAATGTATACCTGCACGCTGCGACATGCAGTATCTCGCAGTTCTTAGTCATGGAATCCTCTATTTCGATGCCGCTGAAAAAAAAAATTTCAACCGTACACTAATTTCAAGGGGGTTCTTCAGAAAGAGAGCGATCAGCATTTACCTGAAGAACAAAAACAAGTAACTAGTCTTATACGCCAGTCGATATTATTTGATCACGTCTACTATTTGAAAGCTTCGAAAACAAAGGTTATCTCAATCGGACTTTCCTCTCATCTGGATTTCCAACCTGTGGTCAGGCTACACAGAAGCGGGGCGGCCGGTGTTGAACTACAGTTGCAGGAGTGGCTCGCTCTTCAGGAATTGTTTCCAGTAATCGACAATTACATCGCTATTCCAGGTGAGCAGCCTCGTGTTTCCTACCCACTAAGTGAGCAACATGAATTGCTGATAACCACACTGTACAATCGCCGTCAGATCATTATAAGGAAGAAACCAGCTTACGGTTCCCTGGAGATAGTGTTCATCGCAGAAAGTTCGTGGCGGAACTTTATGAAGATATTTGTGTGCATCGAGCATGCGAAAGTTATGTGTGAAACAGTGTCGCCGTATCTGAAATCATATTTTGGAAACTGTGTGGAATCTTGCATTCTCGACCTTCGCGAACAATGTTTCGGTTGCACAGATATTTCCCCTGTCCATGCATGTAATAAGGAGAAGTTTGTGCTTTCCCATCTACATGGATGTACAAAACCTGAGCCTTTGTCTATACAAAACATCGACGGAAAAAGACTTTCCAAAGAAGTGTTTGTTTCTTGCGAGAACATGCTTGTGGAAAAAATAGTGAAACATTTTAATTCAGTGGTTGCAGCAGAAAATGGATATGATAGTGACACAATTCCTTATGTGGGTGAATGAACAAACTTGAAGAATAAAAACTTGTTAAATAACATGCTGATAAACTGGTGACACAATATAAACATTTTACATATGTATGTGTGTGTGTGCGGCTCTTTTGAATTTTGTAAATATTGGTAATAAACAGGGATAAAATATATGTCTTGGCTTTTTTTTCACTTATCACCCCTTTAAAAATCCTCATGGTTTATATTTTTACTGGTAACAATCGTTAATAACAACATTAATAATTAACTATATAATGAAAAAGTGTGTATTGTGGACTTGTCGAAGATAAAGCATGAGAGCTTTTCTTCACACTGGTAAAAATCGGTGTTAATAACAACATTAATAATTAACTATATAATGAAAAAGTGTGTATTGTGGACTTGTCGGAGATAAAGCATGAGAGCTTTCCTTCACACTGGTAAGAATCTGTGTTAATAACAACATTAATAATTAACTATACAATAAAAAAAAATTGTGTATTGTGGACTTGTCGGAGATAAAGCATGAGAGCTTTTCTGCACAGCGCTGGACACGCAAAGGCAAGTATCTTTATTTTTATTCTATTTCTAACAGTGATTCGCTATTTTTTCTTGTCACTATATAAAAAAAACTAATTCAATTTTTCTTTTATCACATCTGTCGCCATTTTGCTTTGTTTTTTGTTTAATTCCTCTCTATGCATTGAGGTTAATCGAAACATAACTTTAGACTTTTACATGGAATTGAAACATAGAATGTTGCCTCCTTTGATTGAATCGAACCTGTGACTCCTCTTTGATCACAAAACAATAGTGACGGCCATCTTGCTTATTTTACCTACTCTTTATGCATTTAAGCTAATCGGTACTGGGGGGCCCCACACGGCAAAACAACAGATTCTAATTTATCTTTATACATTAGCGGTAAAGTCTTTGCGTTGTAATCAAAAGGCATTTTGTTTTGATTTTTAATATCTGTTCCTGCATAAATACTAATGGGGACTCACCACACTTCTTTTTTTTTATTTTAAAAACAACATCATTATCAACCAATTTGACATTGTGAATCGAACCCGGTGACCTTTTCATTACAGCATAAACATCCTATTTCCAATTAGTTCATTTTCTCTTTGTGCACAAAAAGCTAATCGGAACTTTTAAACAAATACAATTGAATATCCAATTTTCACCAACATTGAGAATCGAACCCTCAACCACTTGGTTAAAACATCTCGCGGAATAAAAAAACACCCCCCGCGCCGCGCCGCCCCGCGCCGCGCCCCGGTCGCCGCCGCCGCTAAACACAAAACGCGGCCGCCATTTTGATTTTATTGAAATACTATTTATGCACAGATGGACTAATCGGGACCTATAATGGCGGGACAAAACAATTGGCCTCATTTAACTACCTAGAAAATCGAACCCGCGACCTCTTCATTACCAGGCGACAACAATAACCACTAACCCAAGGCCGCCATATTGATTTCATTCAAACACTATTTATGCACAGATGGACTAATCGGTGACCTATAATGGCGGGACTAAACCATTGGCCTAATTTAACTACCTAGAGAATCGAACCCGCGACCTCTTCATTGCCAGGTGACAACATTAACCACTAACCCAACTCGATTTTCGAACTCAACCATTTTGTTGCCTTTATTTACACACAGGCTAATCGAGACCATTCAATATTGACATCGTCGCCTTGTAATCAAAGGGTCACAGGTTCGATACTCGATGGAGGCACATAGTGGTCCGAATCACCACTCTTCAACTGTAGCTCCAATCCTGATTAGTTTTGCCGTGCATGAAACGGACTTTAAAAAAACTAACTCAATCTATCAATCAATCAATATTGACTCTACCAGGAATCGAACCCTCGACGCCTCTTGTTTTACAGAGCAATAACCTTAGCCGCTAAGCTTTCGGGGGGTACAGCACCTTCGGCGCCATCTTTAAATCATTTCTTCATGTCTTTCCATCATACGCAATGGTTGCGCGCGCATTACCTCCACACACACACACACACACACACACACACACACACACACACACACAAACATATGCACGTTTTAGGTTAGCATACATCAAGAAACAACGTGACAAATCCATTGACCCCCTCCCCCCACCGCTTCCGATGTCTTCAACGTGATCAGACACGTTCTGCTGACTCAACAATAAAACCGCTCGTGGCCCGCTACGACCGGATGTAACATAACACCAGTCGCATCAAATTTTTGCTGACGCGTAGGAACGAAGTGCTGCCTCTCTACTTGATCAATCAAGGGATTCCTATTTGTTTGTCGGGTGTCAAACACATGTATTTCAACTATAATATAATACAATTCACAAAATATTTTGCAACATGGTTAACGTAACCAGTAGGCAAACATTGTAGTGATGCAAGTCTCTTCCCTTTGAAGGAAATAGAATCCGTGGTGGACTAAGGGACCCATGTTTTAATGTTTTAGCAAGTACAAAAAAATGTATTACAAATTTTTACACAATTCATCAGAGCGTAGATAATAAGGCATCAAGCCTATATTCAAGAGAGCAAATAACGATAGCCAAGGGACAAAACCTGAAGCTTGGTACTGTTGTTGCCTATACCTCATTTAAATAATCAAAATGCGATTAGTAATTACACTGAGTTTATGATTTTGATTATGGCAGTAACATTACGAAAATATGTAACCATTATTATTAAATTAATTCGATTTTTCTTGCATAACACAACACAATGGTTTTGTTGGATTCTCGTTAGATTCCTTTGTGCGTAAAAATCTTGCATGCTGGAAACTAGAGGGAATCATTATGAAGCATGATTTATAAAGGGCTCCCTTAATCAGTTTTGCAGAGAGGCCCAAAGCTGTTGGTACATATGAATCGTCTATTAACATTATCGACCTGTAGGCTAAATATCAAGTAGATACAGTCCCAATTTGCCTATTCATGTTAAACTTTATCTTTATATTCTTTGGCAATCCGGAAAGGTCATTATCGAAATATTGTTATTTGATGTTGCTCGAAGTTATTTTTGTTCGTTGGAGTTTCAAGATATCATCCCTTTTCTGTTACTTATCTCTTTTGTGGGAGGGGGTCAAGTGCCTCTGTGTACCCTGCTATATCTGCCAATGCGACACAACATATTAAAAATTTGCCCCCTCTAGGATTGACTCCCCCCCCAAAGAATTCCTGGCTACGGGCCTGAACTGAAATCAGTCTTCTTCCAAGACAATTTAATTTAGAGCAACACCTGGTTGGTTGATATAGGAAGGACAAGTAGTAAATGCAGCAGACGAATGATCTACGAGGAAGTATTTGCACTATACTAGCGGAAACGAAATGAGGTTGCTAGAATGGAGTTCGCTGGTGTCATATGTAGGGAAAGCAAAGCGAATGGAGGCCATGAATATCTGGTTCGCACACGTGATGTGGCAACTTTCGCATGCAGCGTTGCCCGATCCACGCGTCAACCCACCCTCCAAAGGAAGATAGCCTGTTGCCTGTGATCTTCCCAGCAAATATTGAGGTCGATTTTCTATCATGTATATTACAAAGACAGAGTGATAACGAGAACGTACTTGATAGAAAAAGCGAGAACAAATGCAGTTATTTTGAACACGATGTGGCAACAGCGCAAATTCTATTACCAACCTAGTTGCTTTTCTGCCACTTTTGGCTAATCGCGAAGATGAAGATGAGTGATGATATGATGAAATTTATGAAGAGACACTCTCAAAGAACATCCATGCCCAGGCCGGGATTCAAACCCCACAACTAACCACTACGCCACGGAAGCCGGTCCATCTAGTCCCTGACTAGTTACGTGTACTGTAGGGATATTTATCCTAATTCGAATTTAGTATTTTCTAATGTGCATGCTTACTCACAAACTGCAAACCTTTACCAAATAAATTTCACGAAATTCTACTGTTCATTCGTTCCTTTCGAGTTTGTGTTTTAAGTCCACTTCGTGCACAGATTGGCTAATCGGAACTGGGCTTGCAGTTTAAAGTGGGATCCGAACCACTATGCGCCTCCACCAGGTATCGAATTCAGGACTTCTTGATTACAAGGCGACGACGTTACCATTATGCTATTTGGGTCCTCGTTCGTTTTGAGAAAGGGTGCAGCAACAGCGCTGCCGTCAAGCATGCTCTTGGCGCCAATCATGAAACGTTGCTGTGCGGCTTCTTGCAAATTTTACGATTTTTTTTCTTTTTGTGAAGTTTAAGCAAGAAAAGGTGCACATATGTATAGGAGTAATCCTCTTTCCTCTATTAGCTATCAGCATTAAGTAGTAGATATTATACCTCCTCTCAAGAACACCTTTCTAAAGCCACCAGTCTTCTCGTCTTGCAGTGCACTAGAGCAGGCCTAGTCAACCTGCTGTATTTGTGGAAGAGCGCTTTCCTAAACACGCGTGGATTGCAGAGTGAGCAGCGGTACTGTAGCGTTGTTAAGAGTGGCGCAAAGGAGGGACTTGGCCAACCCCGAGTTGGCCATTACTTCGTTGTTTTATATTATTATTTAACGAATATTATATAATGGCTAGTATATATATTATATATATATATATACATACACATATATATACATATATATGTTCATAAATATTATATTAATGTCTTCAACCAAATTTCCCAATATGGCAGCCTTTATAATCGTTAACTTTATATACTGATATATCTAGAAGTATATGTATCGCCAAGTTTAAGCAATTTTTATATTTCTGCCAGTGGCGGTTCGTGGTTCAGAATGTTGGTGGTTGCAGCAAATATATATATAATATATTTATATAACTTTAATTTGTAGATATTTATAATGTAATTATATGTATTTATAATTTTATATGTGACTGACACGTGACTCTTTCGAGGAGTACAATTAATAATAATCATACAAAATTTGAAGTTTCCATTTATTCGGCAGCATGCAGAATTGTGTTATTTGTGATTACATAAGAAGTACTTTAATGTTCGGATCCCACTTTAAACTGTAGGTCCAGTCCCGATTAGTCTTTCTGTGCATCTTTCTGTGCATAAAGTGGACTTAAAAACAATAAATCAAATCAAATTGTTACAACACGGGACAGTGAGAACTTGGCTGCTGTTCGAACGCTGCTGCTCTCTAACGGTGTATGAAAGAATTAGCAATCAAGCGTTTGTTGTTGGTCCGTCCTCTTCTTCCCTCACCCACCGGGGGATCCAAAACGGGTCGACTGACTTTGCTGTGTTGTAAACCCATTCCAACGACCAAGCCGACTGAAGCAGGGGATAGGAAGAACAGCGTCGAGTACTCATCGCTGTAGAGATCAGGCCGTTGTTCTGGCTTTGCAACGCTTACCTGTGCGTCTACTCATACACTGTGAAATCTCGCAGGTTGCCTCCTTTGTTTTAATAGATCATAATGGAATTTGCTTTATGAAGCAATGAAGGGCAAGATTGTTTATGTTAAATATTTTTAATAGGAAAACAAATGAAAAATATACTAACAAAAAGTATGAAATTTTGTTGTAAAATATCCAGTCGTTGTGCAACACTGCAACAATATCGGTAACCGCCCCTGATTTCTGCCCGAACCCTGGGATGTTGCCAGCATGCTCTGCTGAGGTAGTAAGGTAAGTTGTACCCGTGAAGTGCAGCGCTACGAGGTTTGTAGCAAGTGAAACTGCAGTGTGGCATTGTAATATGGCAGGAGAAACGGGAAGTGATTCCGTGAAAAGGAGGGAGCCTTCCCCCGAAGTATTTTTTACCTTTCAACGTAAGCGGCTCTCCTACTCCTCCTTCGCTGTGTTCACTGGCCTTGAGGTGCAGTGTGCAGGCGGGGAGCTCGCACCCTCCGGAGCGCTGGATGACCTCCACAAGTGAACAAGAGTTTCTCAAAAGTGCAATACAGCATGGTGTAAATAAGCATCACGTGCCAACAGCAGCAAGTAGGATTGATTGAAAGAAAACAATGAACAAGCCAAAATAATCTTGGCAGGAAACAACAAATATACATATAATTCTTGTAATTAGCACACTAACAAAGTTACCTAGTTATTTATTTATTTTATTTATTTATTATATATCAATTCTTGATGGGAGGTCATTGTATTGTGTGGCAAGTCTGTAAAAGAGGGATCTTGTTTTTTTAATTTGTAGTCTAGATTTCTTTGTATAAAATAATCTTGTGTTGCGAGTTGTGCGCATAGGTACTCGAAAGTGGAATTAGTCAAGGAGCGTGTTGCAGCGGATTTTGCTATTCACAATTTTGTATGAATAACTGAAATCATTCTGCAAACGTCGCTGATAAGCAGTTTGTAGGTTTAGAAAAGACAAGAGATGCGTAGATGAAAAATTGCGTAATGAGGGAACCCTGTATCGAACTATAGCTAGGATGAAGTGAAAAACTGAATCGATTCTAGAAAGTTGAGTGGAACACGCCATGGACCAGACAGGAGAGCAGTATTCTATTATTGGGGAAATGAATGATTTGAAGTATAAGGTAAGGGCTGAGATTTCAGTAATTTCAGTGAAACGATGCAGTAAACCTAAGAGACGCATGGCCTTTTTTGTTTTGCCTGTTATATGTTCTTCAAATGTGAGTTTTTGGTCGAAAACAATGCTCAGGTCTTTGTGAGAGGATACTGCTTGGATGTTATTGCCAGACACGGAATAACAGGTTCTTCATGAGAGAGATGGTGAGAGTGGTACACTTTTCAGGATGTAATGTACAATAAGGTCCCATGTTAGACACCAGGAAGTAAATGTTGTTATGCATGGGCGTATTTAAGGGGAGTTCAACGGGTCCAAACCCCCTCCCCCTTATGGTTCAATAAAATTACCAAATTACCTGTTTTATCCGCTTGTTCATTAAAATTTCTTCGGACTTATTTTATTCTCCTCAATTCGAGACGTATAGAACGGGATACGGATGGGAAGAAAATTACGTAATTTCACACACTAGGTGGGACTGTAGACCAAATGTTTGCAATTTCCTGATGATTTCGGAATTTCTGCAATAAGAAACTGCTTTGGGACTGTCAAATCAGGTATATTTTTTTTCCTTCGAGTTTTCTTAAAGGAATTTGGTTTTTAAAAACGCAGTGTAAGAAAGCCAGGTAAACATCGTAACATTCTCACGTTGTTTGACACCAGATGAAGAGAAAAGCATCAATACTAAGTAGCGTGGCTTGTGGAATTGTATTCACATATACAATTTACTTACAATATTTACTAGTAGAAGAGAAATATCTCAGCAAGCTCTTCAGTTTCTTCACTGTGTAACCTGTGGGGAGTTTGAAACACCTTCACTTGTTCTAGCCAATTTGTTTTCATGTAGTGCAAGATTATGTTGGGCACCTCAAAAGGGGTACTGTGAACATGCAAGTATTCTAAACGAGATATTAAAAAAAATTGCTCCCCAAACCAATCATGGACGTCCGTAGATTTTTTTTCCACGGAGGGACTAGCAAGGTATTTTTCCATGGGGCATATTACCCTGATAATAGTGTTCCTCCCTCAAAACACACCACTTGAATTTGAAATTATCGCATTCCCGCATCCCCATTATAATAATTAATGTAAATTACTGTAACTGAAATCAAATTATACGTGTGAAATATATACTTTTAGATTGGCATTCGTTTTCTAAGGGGGAAGTGTGACCATCCTTGTCCCCCTTTCAGATGTCCATTCCTCTGTATTATACTTTCACCTAGAAATTTAGTGTAGAGGAATCTTATTGCCGTTATTAAGCGATATTATATTTTCAAGCTGATGAAAGTTGAAAGCAACTACGGGGAAAGGGGGTGCAGTAGAAGGAAATCAATTCTGGGTGAGGGGGCAAACATTTAAGTAAAAGGAAGCAAGTCTAGCCGAATCTAAGAGTATCAGGACAAAAGGACACTCAAGATGGTATTAGTTTTTACGTCTTTCTTGGCATTATTTCTTCCAGAAAGCCAAGAGAACCTGCAGTGGAGCACAGAGGGGTAATTGCCCACTCAATTTAAAATTTTATCGGGAGTTGCCCCTCGGCGCCAAACAGTCTAAATGAAAAAAAATGTAAAGAGAATGCCATGGCGTCCCATGATTTTCTTTGTGCCCTATTAAATCAATATTGTTTTCAGTTTGCAATAATTTAGAACACAAATTTTTCTTGCTCGCTTCGCTCGCATTTTGCTTCTTTTCTGTACTGCATTGTAAATTACTAGAAAGAGAGAGAGAGAGAGAGATAGAGAGAAACAACTAAGAAGTTCAGACTGTTTCTGCTAAACAGTTTTTCTTAAATGCAGGAACAATTGTTTGGAGGCCGCCCCCCGTGGTGGAGTGGTTACACATCACGCTACGACGCCAGGGGTCCTAGCATGGGCATGGATGTTTGTGAGTGTCCATTCATCAATTTCATCATATCATCACTCATTCCCATCTTCGCAAATTAGCCAAAAGTGACACAAAAAGCGAAGTAAAATAAAGCAAATCAATCAATCAATTGTTCGGAGGTAAAGGTCCGCGCACATTTCAGAGACTATTTTTATCGATTTTGCTGTTGATTTGTTATGGGGAGGACACACACCCTCATTGCAATAAAACTGAAAGAGTGACATAAAATGAGATTTTTCTTTCCAGACTGAACTTTCATCATGGCTTTTGTCCCCCCCTAATCAGAGGGTCTGCGCACGCCTATATCAATGATATACTTCGAAATAGATTTCTGTTTCCTTTTAAGAAGTGTAAAGAATATGCTAATGGATATGTACATACACACAATGTCGGATCCAGCACCTCCCCCCCCCCCCTTTCGCTCTCCAACAAACTTCAGGTCAGCTGTGTCCCGGATTTTCACTTATGAAATATAGCAATCGTAATCATACCAAAAGTTGAACCACCCCCCTTTACGTGAACTATATATACGCCCATGTTGTTATGTCATTCTGAAGAAGATGAGTATCGTCGGAAGTGGAGATTTATCTGAAAAATTTCAGTTGTGACTGCTTACTTGAATAAGGATGAAATTAGGGAATTAATGACGTAAAGAAGAGCGTATTTAATTTGCACATTCTGAACAGATTGAACAGTAACAGGGAAATAAACAGTTTCAACTTATCTACGTTTTGAATTAGCACTTTCATTTTTTTTCCTACTTTTATAACGTTCATCATGATTGGCATTGTCATTTTTATGTTGTTTTTTTCATCAAATCGCTGTGAATATTATGTACAGTCATCCGCAAAAAAAGGGACTTATATCCTGTAATACTTGCTTCCTTCAATGGGGTTGTGGGTTTGCCCAACTGTACGACGTTAGCCGAAATTGCTATAGAGTTAGGCAACATGTATAAAGTCTACAGGGAAGCTTTTGTATGTTTGAGCTTATTTTTAAGTCAACTATATGCACTGAAAGGCTTATTGGGACTAATTGGCATCCGAAACACTGTATGTCATCACTCACCAGGTATCGAACCCTATATTCCTTCATTACAAATCAAGGACGTTACAACTACGCCATCTGGGAGGCGTTATAATCATGCACAAAGTTCACATGAGCATAAGTAAACTCACAGATTACCTAAACAGAGCACTAAAGAATACATGTTGCGGCAAAATAATTATTTGATCACAGTATCATTACATATAATAATCATAAGTTTTCTTCAGCATGTTTTGTAATGATGATAGTTGATAAGGCAACAAATACTAATTTATTATTCCGGATTTTAAACTCTTTAATATGAATAATTAATTACTAATTTCAGTTGGCGGCACGTTGTCTAAGGAAATATCTCTATCTCTCCTATTCTCCTCCTCTTTTGAGCGTATTCCTCACACCTTCCTCCACGCGGCACGCCCAGAAAACTCAGTGATAGAGGCTAACGAGGCTCTGGCGTCTGGACCCGTACAAATTGATTGATTTAGGTTAATTTACTTCGCTTCTCAGCCAATTTTGGTTAATCGCGAAGATGAAGATGAATGGACATAAGATGAAAGAGATGAATGAACAATTACAAACACATGTGGACAACACACAAGTCCCATAGATGATTATAATGGTCATGGGTCCAGACGCCAGGTGTCTTACACCCCTGACCAGTACAAAGAATAATCCTCTGCGTGGTTTTGTCCGTATGTATGCTGAGTGTCCCTATACAATATCTCTTATCATAGTTATGGGAATTTTTTATAATGAAGTTACTAGTTTTGATTATAAATTATTTTACGAAGATGAAATTCTCAACCAGAACAATATATTAATTGATTTGTTGTTTTTTTTACTTCGAATTTCTACCACTTTTGGCTAATCGCGAAGATGAGGATGAGTGATGATGTGATGAAATTGATGAAGGCTTTGAAGGGTCATACAAACAACACCCGTACCCAGGCCTGGATTCAAACCCGGAATCTCTGGCGTCGTAGTTCGGTGTGCTAACCACTCTGCCACGGAGGCCGGCAGTACATTATAGAATACACCTAACAAATAAAATCACTACTACGTCATTGATGACAGCTGAGAACAAAATATGGCATTCAGCAAGAGACAACCCACAATTCGAGAAGATTATACTAGCTGTAAGTCCAGACGTCACACCCTCGTTAGCCTGCAAGTATGGAGTTTCCAGAGTGTACTGCGTGGAAGAAAGGTTAACTTTTGAGTGTCATCCCGAAGGTTAATTATTATTATTATTATATTATTTCTCTATTTAGTATATGATTAAAAAACATGTTTAGCATGCCATTTTATCCACTTGCATACAGTTTCAGACACTATCACGATAGATAAACTTTCCAATGGAAAGTAAGAGCGTGGTGTAGTGGTTAGCGTTCTGGACTAGGCTGTTAGCGGTTCCAGGCTCATTCCTCCTTACGAGGTGTTATTTTTTTTAATCCTCCTTTTATTAAAGCATTACATTATTTGTGATAGCAGTGTAAAGTGGTCACATTGTTCTGCATCTGTAAATTTACTCAAATAAATAAATGAATTGTCACACCTTCAAATGGATATTTCACATAGAAAATAAAGGTTACAAGATCGTGAATTAAGATACTCTGACGATAATTGTGTACGGATTCAAAGACATTGAGAAAAATTAATAAAGACATTGAGAAAAATTAATATTATAACTATTTATATTTGTGGAAATTCAACACATCCTTTTTTCACTCGAGTTAAATGCAAGGCTACATCCAATTAAATGTACCTATACGTCCTTCGTTTTTGTTACAATCAAGTATTCTTTGCATATTACATGCATCTACATTTCACACTGATCAGATCCTTCTACGTACATACTTTCGGAAACGAAAGCTTGTAGGGTAGTGTAGTCGTTACCGTTAAGGATCGTCAATCTGATGGTCGTAGGTTCAAACCCCTCGGGTCGCAGAAACTTTTCGTAAAAGAATAAAATCTCCATTTCAACGAACTGAGAAGTGGAGAAAAATGTTGCATGAATATTACATTCATGTTTTTAGTGGTATAATCGCAGGTAAAACCTTACGTGGAAGAATTTACCTTGCTCTGAACTCAGCCAAAAGGCATTTCGCACCGATCTAATACATTCTCTAATTCATTTTAAAATGTTATTGAATGTTTCATGTCGATAATTTTGATCAATGCATCAATTCTTATCCATCCATATTTTCTGCAACTATCTCTTCTCTCGTCCCCAGTCTCTTCTGTTCTTCTCCTCTCCTCCTTCTTCTTCTCATCACCCCTCCTTCTCCTCTGCTTCTATCTCATATCGCATCCCCTCCTGTTCTCGCCTCTTGTCTCCATCCCACTTTTCTCCACTCCTCTTATCTCCTCTCCTGTCTTCGATTTCCGACTCCACTGCACTCTTCTCCTCTCCTCTTTGTTCTTCTCTTTTTCTCTTACTCTACCCTCCACTCCCCTCTTCTCCTCTTTGCTCCATTTTCCTCATCTCTCCTCGCATCTATTTCCATTCTTCTCACTACTTCTCCTATCCTCTGTTATCCTCTCTTTTCTTCCCTCCTTTACTTTTCCTCTTCTCCTTTTGCTTTATCTTTCCTCCTTTCCTTTGTCCCCTTTCGTTTCCTCTCTCCTCTTTTCCTTTGTGTAGACACATCAGCAACGAAATACTAGAAAACCTATTTTCTTTCTTTCAGAAACAATTTTGTCATTTTCGATATAATGCTAATCTTTTTAATAATTTATACAATAGTAATACTTGGTTTTATTCCTTTCACGTATTTCATAAATATCTATTGTGCATGTGGCAACCCTGAAATTGAGCCTAACTACACGCAACCCACCAATGCCTTGTGTAAGTTGGGTTGTCTAGTTTAAAATGTCGTTGTCCTAAGACTTTTCAGAGACGCTGTACATGACCGTGACATGCTAATGCGATTGTAAAATTCTTATTTTATAACTTACTGAAAATAGAAGGTTGCGTTCCGACTCAACAAGTTTAGTTCATATGGCTAGATCAGTTGGATTATTTTATTTGTTTCTGCCTTTTTAAAAAGTTGAGGTACTCATATTTGATACTGTTATAGTAGCTAGAATTCCACTTTTCCCTTTATTCAGACAAATCTTACAGCAATCAACTCCAAAGAATGCAATGTCGGCTCGTAATTCATTATGATTAGAATTTCATAAACATTTGTCGGAGTAGTTTATTTTAAAGAGAACTGTAACTGACCTTTGAATGTCTCTGCATAGCATTTTCCAGGGAGATGCCAATATTTTTCCCAATCAAGAACAATTCGTTAATATTTGCTTACACATGTATGATGTAGAACCTCGGCGGTTCAGTCGATAGGGCGCCTGACTGTCAGGTGGGAGACAGACAATGGTTCGAATCCGGGGGCGGGTGAATTTCCAGCGGTCCCTGCATGGAGTAACTCTGAGGTTCACTCAGCCTTTATTAAATGGGTAAAGGCAGCCGGAGCATGTTGCTGATCGCATCACTTCCACAAATGGTAAATATAGGAAGTATCTCAGCATGTGAAAGTTTGAGTCCCCACCTCCACATCTCCCCTGCCATATGCCTCAACGGCATGTTATAATGCGCAGGGTAGCGTTACCTTTTTTCTATATCTGTCTAAGTCTGTTTATGTACTTATGGTATATGTACTTATTATGCAAGTGTATATTATATTGCCAGTTTTACACTTGCACACTCACAACTAAGTCAACCGCGAGTTATGCAAGTAAAAGGGCAAACATAGATGCCAGTAACTTGACTGACACTTAACTCGTGTTACTCGTAAAATGAAAGTGCCTCCCCGATATCGTCGCCTTGTAATCAGTGGGTCGGTACCTGGTGGAGGCACATTGCACAGTAGTTGGGATGCGGGTCCCAAACTGTAGGTCCAGTCTCGATTACCCTATCTGTGCATAAAGTGGACTTAAAACGAAATTCAAACAAACAATTGAAGAAAGAGAAGAATATTTATTTCTGTACTTGAAAGCAAAAAGCTCTAAAACTATAGCTTGTAATTTCAATGTTCTTAGCTCTCGTATTTTGTATTTGATTTGATTCTGAGAAATTTTGAAGAACTTTATATTTAACTCCCTCCACTGCTCCCTTACATTGTAGCACATGCATATTATGAGATTTAGATAGTGTCATTCAACGACAAACACTTCAGAAGGCTGTATTATTCTATAATTCTGCCTACCCTCTCATCCAAGACAAGCTACGGCACAGCATTATGAAGAGGAAAATGTTTTACTTACCTGTTTTCCTGATCACGCTTCCTTAATCCATTTGAAGTAGCAAGTTAATCCTTTCTTCATCAAGTCGCAAGGCAATGAACATGATATCCAAACCATCGTTCGAAAAAGTACATAAAATTCACCGATAAACGTCTTCACAGGAAATACATTTCGGCAACTGAGACGACGTTCACAAACAACGGTCAGCGAAGAAAGCATTAATAACGGACCCGTTAACCGAGTATTTGTGTCTTCGTGTTTTCATATGGTAATGCAGAATGACGCAGAGTTTGTGTTCCTTGCCCTTGCACACACCGAGCAACACTGGCATTATCTAGACCTGTCATCCACCGGTAACTGGCCACAATGCTGCCGAGAGACTTCCTATATTGCCTGTAACGTCCTCTGTTGAGAAGGCTAGTGTGTGTGTAGGTTGCACATAGGGGCGTTGCCAGCTGGTGGGCAAAGGTGGGGTTTAGCTCACCGTGAAATATTTTAGCCCAGCCTACAGGGAAATCACTTATAAAATAGAACATATCATACACAGCGATAAAGAGACGACAGACAGACATATACGTATTTAATTTGGTTTATTTTACTTCGCTTTTGTGCCATTTTTGATTTTGACTAATTGCGAAGATGGGGATGAATGATGATGTGATGAAATGTATTAATGGACACTCACAAACAGCCATGCCCCAGGCCGGGATGTGCTAACCACTCCGCCATGGGGTTCGGCAGAGAGAGATGGAGAATGGGAAACAGAAATGGAGATACAATGATATTTGCTTTAATGTGGTTTAAAATTAAAAATAACTATATTATGGCTTAATTGTAGAAGATAATAATATGGGAGGCCAATTCTCATTTTTGCAATATTGTTTAGAAAAACTTTTCAAAATTTTTGTTATTCAACGTCACTTTTCTGCCACGTTTTGCTAATTGTGACGATGTTTAGAAAAACTAATTGCAAATTTCTTTATCACTTGAACTTATATATTATTGAACTCTCTTAATATTGCTTTGTTTCGATATAATAGGTGATGGTTTGTTTGTTATTTATTGTTGGAATGAACATTATATTTATTAAAATAATATGGACAGTTTTTTCCAATTGTTATTTGTCCAGTGAGCATATTCTCTATTTCAACTGGCAAATTAATTTCTCATTTGTGCTCTCACTATAATGAGCCTACTTCCGTGGCAGAGTGGTTGCCATGGGTCCCGGGTTCGAATCCCAGCATGGGCACGAGTGTCTCTTCATCAATTTCATCATATCATCGTTCCTCCTCATCTTCGAGGTTAGCCTAACGTGACAAAAAAGCGAAGTAAAATATTTCAAATCAAATCAAACTATCAATGAATACGCGATAAATGCTGTTAATAGCTCTAAAATTTTGCATAAATACTTATAATCCTTTGGTAGAAGGTAGCCTTCGAAATGTAAGGATAGCCTAAAAAAAGAAAGAAAAAAAACCAATAAATCTCCACACTTCTGGCGATTTCTCTAACCTAGCAGGCATGCTGAGAGGATGGACAGTATTTTTGTTATTTATCCTCCCTTTCTTCCACATTGACCAATCACGACGATGAGCATCAGGAAGTGACGTCGACACTTGGGATAGCAATCAGTGGTGTGCTCAAGGGGGGTTGGTGGAGGTCATAACCCCTTTCCCCTAGCTCCAGCATTCCTTTAAAAAAAACTCAAATGCAGGAAGAGACTGCAAGAGGATGAATGACTACTAAAAAAAGTGCACGTAACCCCCATTCGATTTGATTAAGAAGCCAGAGATCCCAGTCTGGGCTTGGGTGTTCTTTGTGTGTGTATCTTCCGGTGGCGACTGGCAGCTACTGTGATGGGTAGTGCCAACGTGATCAAGAAATCGACAAATTTTCCCTAGCATATGTCATAGAAATCAAATGAAAGAGGCCATTTTAATGGAATTTTGTTTACTAAAATTGCAGACAAAAATTCTAAGTTCCTAAGATTGGTTCATCACTTCGCATTTGTACTACTTTTGGCTAATCGCGAAGATAAGGATGAGTGAAACACTCGCAAGGAAGGCCGATGCCCTTGCCGGGATTCGAACCCGTGATCCCTGGCGTCGTAGCATGATGTGCACGGAGGTCGGCCAGAGTTTATATTAAAATTTCGACGCCTGTTACCTTTACCACTTTTTTTTTTAATAGAATTGATGTTCAAATCTGGCATGGGACGGCCAAGTTGTTTAATTTTTAATTTAATATCGTATAGTACCTTGGAAAACGATAATGCTCTAATCTGATTCATCTTCACTGACTACCCATCCTTTCACACACCATCGGACACTTTCCCTTCACTAAAAAGAAAAACAATGAACAATTAGACACACCGAGTCGAACACGGTATTCTCGCATTGCTTTGCTTATAATTTACAACCCCAGCACGGCAGACGGTACATCAACAATCGGTGTTAGACTAACAACTGAAATATGATTATCTGCTATATGAACTAGGGATCTACAATTATTAAAATTCAATGCAAGAAATTGAATTATATCTCCAAGTAAAATTCTTATACTGAAAGATCTTCCGCGTGATTTTTTTACAAATATTAAAGTAAAAAATCCCCTGATGATGCGAATTCCCTTTGATATTTAGACAATTGTTTTTTACAGAAAATGTCTTTAATATTGTCAACGTCAGTTGCAACATTTGAGTGTCTGTGTGCCCGAGAGCAAGGGATACTGGGTAATTTTTTTAACCTGAATCATTTGAATATCTTGAAAAAAAATCATCCTACAAAAAAATGTTCCAAATAAAAAGTTGATAGTTTGGAGGGGGAACTTTAGTGGTGCAACAAAAGAACACCCCCTCCCCCTCTTGTAGGAGGGGCGGGGGTCAACTTTGAAATTTAAAATAGAAACCCCTATTTTTTATTACAGATTCGGATTTTACGGAAAAAAATACATAAGTTTTGGCTGAAACATTTTTTTCGATTCGTGATAGATGGCGCTATAATCGACAAATTTTCATTTCTTGAATGTTTACACTTTAAAACCAATGTATTTCATTTCGCAATGCATTTAAATTCAAAAAATAAAACATTCTCGTGCATGAACTTTGTACTAATTCTTGACAAATCTTTTGAGATTTCATTAAGCTGGTAATTCGCCTATTTACAATATTTAAAAGTTAGATTCGATATTTGTTTAAATATTTTTATTGTTGTGTCAAAGATGCTTAACAAAGCTACAACAAAAAAAAAATAAAAAAAATAAAACAATGTCAAGAAACAGTTCCTTTTTAGACTTTTCCTGTTAAATCATTGTTTTTTAGATGACAAGAATTATCTTAGCGATTAATTTGACTAAGCTGTTGATACTTTTTAATATCAATGGATGTATTAACTGTAGAAGAGAAAATTGAAATGGTTCTCGTGTATGGAGAATCTGGCAGGAATCTCCGTCAAGCTGTCGTTGTTTATACTCAGCGTTTTCCAGACAGGGTGCGTTCTTTCGCTTCGTTTCAACGTACAGTCAATCAATTTACTACTGAAGGAAGTGATAAACCTAAACAAAGGACCCGTCGAAGAACAGTTACTGGAGAAGAAAATGAAATTAATGTGTTAGCTGCTGTGGCCCATGATCCTCATGTCAGCTCGCGAGAAGTAGCTCGAAATTCCGGATTGTCCCAGAGCAGTGTTTTGAAGATTTTACAGCATCATAAATATCATCCATATCATGTGTCATTGCATCAAGAACTTCATGGGATGATTTTCAAAATCTAGTGACATTTTCTCAGTGGGCACGTGAACAAATACAAATAAACCCAAATTTATTTCGTCTGATATTGTTCTCTGATGAGTCATCTTTTACAAACCACGGAACGGTCAATCGGCATAATATGCATTACTGGAGTGTCGAGCATCAGCGTCCATGGACTGTAAACGTGTGGTGTGGAATTATTGATGACAAACTCATCGGTCCCTACTTCATTGATGGAAATTTGAATAGTCAACAGTACCGCGACATTCTTCAAAATGAACTGCCAATATTACTTGAAGATCTTAAACCTGGAACTGAGACAGAACATGTGGTTTCAGCAGGATGGATGTCCAGCTCACTATTCGAGAGCAGCACGTGAAGTACTCGACCGTGACTTCAATGGCCGATGGATCGGCAGAGCTGGTTCTGTAAATTGGCCTGTCAGATCACCAGATCTTACTTCACCAGATTTCTTTTTGTGGGGCTACCTAAAAGATAAAGTGTACCGAGAATTGCCAACTACTCGTGAAAATATGATAGAGCGAATGCAAAATGCTTGTGCCATAATTGAACCAGAGGTACTTTTGAGTTGTGTACATTCATTCGAAGCGCGGATCAATAAATGTATTGAAGTTGAAGGTCACTATTTTGAACACTTAATGTAATTGAGAAGTGAATGTAGTTTACTAGCCATCGAAATATCTAGAGCTAAGAATTGTCGAGTAATTTTGCATTTTAAAAATAAATTTATTTGTTTTACAACAATTTCAAGTCCTGGCACAAAAATGTTTTATTTTCTTAATTTAAATGAATTGTGAAATGAAATACATTGGTTTTAAAGTGTAAACATCCAAGAAATGAAAATTTGTCTATTATAGCGCCATCTATCACGAATCGAAAAAAATATTTCAGACAAAACTTATGTATTTTTTTCTGTAAAATCCGAATCTGTAATAAAAAATAGGGGTTTCTATTTTAAATTTCAAAGTTGACCCCCGCCCCACCTACAAGAGGGGGAGGGGGTGTTCTTTTGTTGCACCACTAAACTTCCCCCTCCAAAATATCAACTTTTTATTTGGAACATTTTTTTGTAGGATGATTTTTTTTCAAGATATTCAAAAGATTCAGGTTAAAAAAATCACCCAGTATTTTCTTAAGGAAGAAATCGATAACAAAAAAGCCTGGATGGCTCTTTAGATGCATCTATCTATCTAAATGGTTATATAAATTTGGGGAAGATATTACGTTCGTTCTTGCCAAGTAGGCAGAAAATTATCTTTCTCGCGAATTACTTCTCCAACGAATATTACAAATCGGTCAGGATTAGTCACTTCTGTCTGAGGTTTGCAAATGTCAACACAATGCGAAAGCTCTCTCGTCGCGCCAGCCAAAAATGGGCATGGCTGGTTGTCTATGGCTTGGCTACCACCTCCTTCACCGTTACCTGCGGAGACTTTTTCATGCCTCCGTGCATGCCTCTGCGCACAGGCCACACTATGCTGGCCCAGAGCAAGTGAAAGAACAGCTGGAGATGCGCCACAGGAATTGAGGCGGCCGTAAGTTCAAAGGCTTACGAGATTCGAATCTCCTTGTTCGTAAATGTATTAATTTAACCATATTTTCGCGAAGTGCTTTTTCTGAGGGTAGAGCCATGGCACGGCGGCTCAATCCTTGGAGCCGCCACTGGTTTCTTCATCAATTTTATCGTATCATCTTCGGGATTAGCCAGACTTGGCAGAAAAGTGAAGTAAAATAAACCAATTCAAACAATAATTTGATTTGATTTTGGTTATTTAGCGTTGCCTTTTTGCCACATTTGGTTAATCGCGAAGATATGATAAAATGGATGAAGGGGTACACGAAAAGAACACCCATGCCCAATTTGGGATCCGAACCCAGAACCCCTGGTGTCGCAGCATGCTGTGATAACCACTCCTCCATGGAGTTCGGCCAACAACAAAGAGAGAAAAGTGCTAACTATTCAGATACGTTGGTATTGGTAAAGCAAACTGAATTTTTCTGCAGTGGTATTTATCAATTGAATTTTTGAGACACCATCTTTCTATATTATGATTAATGTTTTTTGAAATATTTTGCATTTCTTGATTTCCCTAATTCCTCCATCTCATGATCTCTTTACTGAAGATTCCAGGCTTGAGCCCTGGCCTGTGCATGAGTGTTTCTTTGTAACAACTCTTCACCTATTTAATTTAATCAACCTTCACCGTGATTGCAGAGATTAGAAAAATGATGAAGAGCAATGCTCAATAACAAAAATACAAATTTATATCCTCCCAATCCATCTGCAAGTCAAAAGTCTAGATTTCTCTGTTTATGATTGACCCACATGACTTCACAAGCTTCAACGTCAACTCGTGGACGTGTATGGTGAGAGTGTTATCAGTTGACATGTTGCAAAATGGTGTACGTTTCACTCAGGAAGGAAGGATGTGGCAAGCTGCCATAGTGCACAAAATGGATGTCCAAGTTCGGCAACAACAAACAACAGAATATGGCACGAGTGGACGAAATGATTCAGAACGACCGACAGTTAACTCTGCGTGAAATTGCAGCAGCGCTGAGATTAAGCTACGGTACTGTGCACCATATTGGCAAGAATGTTTGGCGGTACTCAAAGGTGTGCGCTCGATGGGTTCCCCAGGCCTTATCCAATGATCAGAAAGCTGCACGAATGATGGCTAGTGTCATTTCTTCGTTATACTGCTGACGTACAGCGCTTCCTTCATCGCATTGTGACAGGGGACAAAATGTGGTTGCACCATTTTGTTCCAACCACCAAAAGGGTTGGACATACCCTGCATCACCAACCAAAAAGAAGTTTAAGGTGACACCATCAGCTGGAAAAGTGATGGCCACAGTCTTCTAGGATTCCACGGATGTCATCCTGGTAGACAACGTGCAGCATGGACAGACCATTAATGATGTTCGGTATTGTGGCACGTTAACGTGGTTATGTGAAGCCATCAGATGCAAACTGCCAGGCATGTTGAGTGAGGGTTTCATCTTCATTCATGACAATGTAAGAGCCCACTCAACAGTTGCTGCAACATTTCAGGTGGGAAGTGTGGAACCATCCCCACACAACCTGGACTTTTGCCTTTTTCTCCAGCTGGAACACTGTTCTCGTCCAACGATGATGTCCAGGCAGCTGCCATGAAGTGGTTCAACGAGCATGGACATGATTTCTACCAATATGGCATCAACAAGTTGGTACAGTGGTCTGATAAATGTCTCAATTGCCTTGGCAATTACGTGGGAAAGTGATGTGTGCGTAGACTTCTTGGAATATACCAATTCATACCAGGTCATACTGCGTATTTTCATTTGTTGTTGTAACCTTTTTTTTCTGATCCATCCACGTAGTTTTATTTTTGTTTGTAGGTAGTGAAACTGTTTTTCTTAATAAAGAACATTTCTTGTGAAATCCATCTCTCTTCTCGGTGTTTGAAGACTGAAATAATCTGACAAATATTCATCAGCTGGTCCCATTGCAATTTTGTAGTTCTATAAGAGAAAATTTCTCTTGGCACTGTAGTCGAATTTTCAACCCTAAGCAAGCAAAAGGGATGTAGGTGATCAAATCAGCTGCTTGCCATGTAATCCCGTTCCAGAGTTGTCAAAAAGTTTCACCACCTTTATCAGTGCTGTGTGTTTGTTCATTCAGGAAGGGGAAAGCAGTTTGCCTGCAGAGACTGCAAGAGTAAAAAAAAAAATGACTGTCCACTTTAGTTCAAGAGTTGGTTGCAGTCTCTCTCCTCCGAGTGCAACTGTTACAAATATGTTAAAAACTAAGACAGAACTTCAGTGACTTTTTCAATCGACAATGTCACCACGACCATGTTCACCATGGTCACTATTAAAGAAAAGTATCTGGTGACAAAAAGTTCGAAGTGCATATTCGGCCTTATCTGTTTTATTGAATACTTTACAAAGCATTACTATGTACGATATTAAATACAATTATTATGTCATAGATAGAACTGTTTTAATGCAATAGTATTTTTTTACAGTAAAAAGACTGTAAAAGTTTGCATATCTTTAATATATGTAGTATAACCCACGATAATGTATTATAATTAAAGTTATTGAATAATACTGAAATTAAAATAGTTGCATAGGCATCTCCAGAAATTTTTGTGGGGGGGAAGTCATTGACAAAGCTTGCTTGGTAGAAATAGTAACAACAATTACTACAATAACTAATTATTTTATAATAAATTAATGAAAATATACCAATTTTATTCCAAATTTATTATTATACAAATTG
Organism: Lepisma saccharinum; assembly: GCF_977018435.1. Classification (NCBI taxonomy): domain Eukaryota; kingdom Metazoa; phylum Arthropoda; class Insecta; order Zygentoma; family Lepismatidae; genus Lepisma; species Lepisma saccharinum. The sequence continues at coordinate 51,044,023 of NC_139233.1, forward strand.
CTACTCAATGCACCAGATGAGTGCATATCCAGCATAACTGTTTACCAGTATTATTTTTACATTTCTCACAGTTAGTGCATTGAAATTCATAGTTACTATATTTTGTTATTAACTTTTACACATGTTGTTCAAGAAAAGACTTGAAAAGATACAGAAAAATTTTACCCATAAGGTTTATGTTCTCATAATAAATTATATATTTCTTACATTTTGGAAACTATAGAACAATTTATTGTTTTCACTAAATGCTATAATATGAAAATATGTATTTTCTGTAATTAACAATTTTTTTTTATGTATTGCACATTTTAGTTTGGTTATTCTTTAAAAATGCTAACTAAATGAACTTTACTTCTGTTTATTAACAGTTAAACAGTTAAGAAGTTTATGGCTTACAAAATTAGAAAATTTATATTGGTGCCATGATAATATTTTGCTGTCTCTACCATAATGTAAGTGACTGCCCTTCAAGCAAAATTGGAGATGTTCCATTTTAACTTCCTTCATAAACAATCCACGAGTCTTGTTAACAAAGCCATACGCTTCACAGGTAAAAATTAATGTACAAGTGTAGCCTACATCACAATTCTTATGCATGTCTAGATTTTGCATTTGTGAAGAAACTACACTCCATTGTGCAACAGCCACTGAGAGCAAAGGCCTGCCAAGGTGCTTTCCATTGGGTGACACACGGGTCAGCGCATCGAGTCCCATCACCGTTGCTTTCTGGCTTTCAAGACCGGAGCCCACAACCTCTCATGATGCTGGTCAGCACCGAAATGTGTAGAGCAGCCACTGAGAATCGAACCTAGAAGCACTCACACCAAAGGCAAGAGGCATTTGGCTACACGAGAACTTATTTTGTGAAGAAACTCGTGCAGAATTACCAGAGATGTTCATTTTACTCCAGTTTCACACAGCCTCGGCTTCACAATTCTTTCTGAGGCCAAGGTCGAGGCTGAAGTCCTGCCTCACAAGGCTGAATACCTCTGATAATTCTGTGCCAATAATTCATACAAAATTTGAGGAAGTCCAGGAATTCCTTATTCGTAGACACCCTGCTATTACTGAAAAGCTGAATAATACACAATTTCTTAGGAAAGTAAAATTTTTATTGTTATATCATTGAAGATGATAATTCTGAACAATCAATGCACATCCTGGAAGACAATACTGGTAGTCCCTTCATCTCAAAGGCATTAACAATTAGAACAATTATTTGAAGTAAAAACTATAGTTTCACAAGATTTAAAACAACATATTTAACTTAATACTGAATAAAAGGTGAAGTGCAGTTGAAATTGTACCATGAAATAAAAAAAAAAAGGTTTCTTTCCTTGTTCATTTTAATGAAGCTATGACCAAAATATTGTCAATGATATTTTTCCTACAAATGATGTGCATACATGAGAGCACCTTTTCTCTTTATTTATAAAATATGACTTTAAATTAAATCAGTCTGCCTCTTCTTGCAACAATTCTTCTTCATCATCAAATTCCACTTCATCATCAGCTGTTGCCTCCTGAAAAGATAAAAATAAGAAATTATTACTAAACACGACAAAAAATTTAATCACTATGATTTGAACCAAGACTGTTACTACAATGCTTTTTATCTCTAGGGGGAGGAAGAAGAAAAAGAGCAGTTTGCACTCATTTTGGTAAAACAAATTCCCCTACTTTTTCAGGTTTTAAAATAAATTTGAAGACCATTTTGTGCTACTTTAACATGCTACTAACCAAATTTTCATTAATAAACTGTACTTGCTATTCAAAAACAATAAAATAGTCAACATTCTTCAAAATAAACAAAAATGCACTATAATATATTTAGAATATATCCATCAAGAAGCCAGTTAATAAAAAAGTAATCTATTTTCATTCCCAAATCCTGGCAAGTACAAAAAAAAACAACTTTACTTTTGGATGCATCTTCAAAATTCCTAACTTCTCTGCAAATGTACATTTCATGACATTTCAGGCTTTTCAGTCTGCGATGAAAAATCTTTTAGCAAGTTAAAAGCAGATGAAAGAACTGGGAGAATGAGAAACGTGAACAATATATGTGGCAACCAACAATTCAAACACATTGTACAAAGGGAGAAGGATTAATTAGGTTACGTTGGAAAAATAAATTACACAAATCCAGAAACTGTTGATTTCAGCGTATGCTATATTACTAATATTTAAGGAAGCTTTCAGACCAAATTCACAAGCAACAAGGAAATATTAACACATGCCCCATCCAGTCCATGGGAAAGCATTCACTGTGCATATGCTACCAACAGACCAAGGCATTGTTATCCACGATATTAAGAAAACAGCCCAGTTCGACCAACATGCAAGCAACAAATGACACATGCAGCTTGCCATGTCACTTGAGTATGAAACATTGCATTAATTTCTGAAGATTAGTTTCTAAATGACATGTGAAAAATTTCCATTAACTGTATCTTAGTTCGAAAACTTAGTAAATGTTAAAAACAATATGCATATATCATCTAGGTGAAGGTCACTGAATGTAACTCTTGAAAACAACTTTAGAAGCAGAAATGTTGACAAATTTTAACCTCCCTTTGTTTTAAAAACAATCATGACTCAAAAACAATTTCCTCACTGAAAAATTGATATTACGAGGGCAACTATTTATATTTTGAGCCTTGGCAACACTGATTGAAGTTAGGAGCGATTTGACATTTGCACGGAATCGTCTGGCATTATTGACCATAACGTACTTCAAATGTTTTGTCAATAGCTTCATTTGTGTTGTTTATGTTACCTTGGAGATTGCGCGACAACAATAAAATGGAATTAACTCGTGAACATTTTCGTGCGATGATTTTTTACGATTCGACGTGGATTATCAAGACAAGAGTGCATCGATCAACTTACTTCCACATTTGGCGATGAAGCCCCATCCTTTGCCACTGTGAAACGCTGGTATAACGAATTTAATCGTGGCTGCCATTCGCTCACCGACGAGATTCGCGAAGGTCATCCAAAATCAGCTGTTGTTCAAGAAAACATTGATGCTGTGCAAAACCTAATACTGCAAGATCGTCATGTGACATACTGTGAGATTGAGGCAACCATAGGCATTAGTTCCACCAGCATATATAAAATATTACATGATCATTTAGCTGTGAGAAAGGTATGTTCTCGATGGATCCCACACAATTTGACAAAAACTCAAAAAGACGCTCGCGTCAATTGGTGCAAACAAATGCTCAATAAATACAATCGTGGTGCTTCAAAAGACGTATATAAGATTGTAACAGGTGACGAATCATGGATATATGCATATGAGCCGGAATGTAAACAGCAGTCGAGTGTGTATAGGTGTTTCAAGATGAACCCAATCCAACAAAAGTTGTTCGCGCTCGAAGAACATCGAAACAAATGGTCGCCTTTTTTTTTTTTTTCGGGAAAACTGGTCATGTGGCAACTGTGCCTTTAGAGGAACGTGTCAACTCTGAATGGTACACAACAATTTGTTTGCCAGAGGTCTTCGGTCAAATACGGAAAACAAACAAACGCCGTCGGATCATTCTTCATCAAGACAATGCCAGCTGTCACACATCTCGTCTAACAACAGACTTTATGAACAGTCAAAAAATCGAATTGATAGGTCATCCGCCGTCCTGATTTGGCACCCAATGACTTCTTCTTGTTCCCGAATGTCAAGAATAAATTGCGTGGACAACGATTTTTGTCGGCGGAAGACGCCGTTGATGCGTTCAAAAACCATATTATGGAGGTGTCTCAAGAAGACTGGAAAAACTGCTTTGACAAATGGTTTGAACGAATGCGAAAGTGTATTGACTATAAAGGAGAATACTTCGAAAAACAATAAAGCCGTTTTCAATGCCAAATTCCTGTTTTTTCATTGTTAGGCTCAAAATATAAATAGTGACCCTTGTACAAGAATGATGTTTGAAAATAAAATCCTTTTATTATTATTCCACATTTTACCAGGTGTGCCGGTTAATAATTCTTAATTTCGTCGCTGGATGGTGCTGGAAGCAAGGGTTGGTGCAGAGTCTCAACTGTTACGTCAGTGTGTTGCGGGACAGTACCTGTCAAAATGCCGTGGATGTGCAACTGAGTGCGAGTGGGTTTGTGTGGTAAACATGTCGACCTTGAAACCAAATAAGGAGCATGTGCGGCACGTCCTGCTTTTCTTGTCCAATCAAAAGAAAAACGCGAGTGAAAGCCATTGTATCCTTGTGGAAAAGTACGGTGACAATGTCCTAACACAAGATGCGTTTGTTTCAACGATTCAAAAGTGGTGATTTCGACTTGAAAGACAAAGATCGCCCGGACCAGCCGAAAAAATTCCAAGATGCCGAATTGCAAGCACTGTTGGACGAAGACGATACACAAATGGAACAACAACTGTCAGAGAAGTTAAATGTTGGTCGCCAAACCATATCTGATTAAGTGTTCATGCCATGGGAAAGATTCAGATTGGGCGACAAGACACGGAAAAGTGATTTTGCAGCACGACAACGCCTCATCACACACAGCAAAAGGCATCCGACACCATTTCTGCACTTGGCTGGGAATTCTTGCCCCACCCACCATACTCACCAGACTTAGCCCCTTCGGACTACCACTTGTTTTCATCGATGTCTCACTCACTTTCACAACAACACTTCAACAATTACGAAGATGTCGAACAATGGCTTGCTGACTGGATCACCTCAAAATGTAAACGATTTTTCTGGCAGGGCATCCACAATTTGGCGGACAGATGGGCAAAATGTATAGTTAGCGATGGCGCATACTTTGAATAAAGCATTTGTTACCTTTCTCCCCAGATACACTTGTTTTCTTTCAGATCAATTAAGAATTATTAACCGGCACACCTGGTAACTGAACTTACACAACTCAAAATGCTTGTCATACTTTTCACTATAATTACAAAGTGAAGAAAAATTTGCAAATATTGCATCAGTTATTAAACATTGGAAAATCAAGACAATTTCCAATTTGGTGAATTGTATCCAATTGTAAGTTTGTATATATTGTAGAATCAATATGTTAAAATTCATTTATTGACTCAAAGCATAGGTACTTTAATTCTTGACACCACATTTCCTGTGATTTAGAAGTTCTTTGGAAAAACAGCTTACTTGAACTGGATTTCTTCTGAATTCTAATGCATACTACTGAAGTCAGATTTATCGTAATAAATATCTAACAAGAACTCTTTCTTAAGAACAAACTCAACATTAAAGAAGCTAGTAGTTGGAATAAATGTTCATATTAGTTCTTGTAATATGGAATTTTCATGGTTATTCTTATGTGTATGTAATGCAATTGGAAAAATGAGCAATATTTTGATCAACTAAGTAGACCTCAACAGTGTTGTGGGTCAAATTCTTTGTTTACCCTAATTTGTTGCTGTTTTCACATGTGTAAAGGAAGAACAACATATCAATTTATGACTGAAGCAGCCAATTTTTCGATTTTCTATAAGTGTTAATTTTCTATAAGTAGTGTGTTAATCACAAAGAAGCTACAGAGTTAAAAACGTGTTCATGTGTTTGAAAAAGTTTTGTATGTGAAAGTTTTCTAAGTTACAAATTCCACATGCTTTACCAGATATTTATTTTAGTTGTTTTACATGATTTCTCCATTGCATTTACAGTTGTATAGATAAGAATTTTTCACAAGCAATATATTGAAAACAATAAAATACTTTCCAATAGAAAGTAATTCATTACAATTGACCAATCGGTTCCGATAGTGTGTCTAAAAACTCGTATTGGCTATCGGAACCAATTGGAAAAACATGATTTAGATGTAACATTTGAAGTATATAAGCTAGGACTGAAATAATATCAAAGCTGATAATCTTACAGATTCCCACTGATACTTGAAAATTTTAACACTTCAAATTAGTTCACAATTTATTAATTTTAATTATACGGTTTCCCATTGAAACTATATCATAGCAATATATCGGTTTTGCTTTAAAATATTCATAGTTTAACAAAAGAGATAATTACACATTAATTTCTCCCACAATGTTGGTGCAAAAATATATGCACTTTGCATAACTTCTAGGATTTTCAGACTCTGAAAGTATTGAGTAGCATCTTTGTGGACTCCAGAAAAGTATTGGGTCAGTATCAGTGATTAACCTTTTGAGTCCCAAGGCCATTTTCACATGTAACCCCCTTGGTCCCGAGCCGATTTTGAGCAAAATGCAGAGTTTCAATTAAATGAGTGTAGATCGGAGGCTAATTGCCCTAGAGAGATGAGTAATATACTGTCGTACGCGGAATGAACCAGAGATTCAGACTATATGAAATTTATGCAAATTTGGCGTATATGTGGCAGGGCCTAACTCAAAATTCCAAAATTTCAGACACAAAAATGGGGTCCATTAGACAATGCAGGGTAACCTGTGTTGCAACTTGTGCTCAAAAACAAAGGTTTCCTTCAGCGCACCTCGAAATTCCCTTTTCAACACAGATTCAACAACCAGTCTTCCTCCTTCCCCCACCCCCCTGCTTGCACCTGCACGGAAAACTTTTATTTTGACATCAGATACTGATAAACAAGCTTCCTTCGAATGTACAAGGGTCGTTCAAGGTTGACCGGGACTTTTATTTCTGCAGAGGAAATAGGTAGCAGAAGAAACACCAAACTATGTCAGTTTTTCAAAGTATTCTCCGTGCACGCCGAGGCACCATTGCCATCGTTCTGGCAGCTCCCGAATTCCTTTGGCGTAGAAAGAACTTGGTTGTTGTCGTAGCCACTGGAGGACATCGCTCCGCAGTGCTTCGTCTGTCGTGAATTTCTCCCCTCCCAGATGGTCTTTAAGGGGTGCAAACAAATGATAATTACTGGGGGCTAAATCCGGACTGTAGGGGGGATGGGGCAGAACTTCCCAGCGCATGTCGGCCAGAGTTGTTGTTGTCACATTGGCCATGTGAGGGCGGGCATTGTCATGGAGAAGAATGACATTTCCAGACAACATCCCAGGTCTTTTCTTGCGAATGGACTTTTGTACAGCACCACTCAACAATGTGGAGTAATACTGGGCATTAATCGTGCTCCCTTTGTCCCGAAAATCCACATGGATAACGCCCTTCATGTCCAAGAAGACACTTGCCATGATCTTTCCAGCGGACGGCTGCATTTTGCTTTTCTTGGGGGACGGGGAACCTTTATGCCGCCACTCCATGCTGCGTCTTTTGGTCTCTGGGGTTGAATTGTGCAACCATGTTTCATCACATGTGATGATGGATTGCAACAATTCATCACCTTCTGCTCGAAACCGATTCAGAAGCTGTTCACAGACCGTCCTGCGTGTCCACTTCTGATCGAATGTCAGCTGGCAGGGAACCCACCTTGCACAGATTTTGCGGAAGCGTAAGTGGTCGTGAATGATTGTCTCAACACTCCCGACACTGATATTCACCTTGGCAGCAATATCCCGCACTGTTACTCGCCGGTTCTCAAGAATCATTTGCTCAACATGTGTGATATTCACTGGTGTGACTGCAGTCGGGCGAATGTGTCTATGCGCTTCATTTGTCACCAGCTCCCATCCTTTGCGAAACTGCTCACACCATTCGTACACTCTTGTCCGCGACATCGTTTGTTCACCATACTGTGCTTGCAATCGTCTGAAAATCTCAGCTGGTTTCACTTTCTCCTTCACGAGAAATTTGATTACACACTGCTGCTCCACAGCCACAGACACACTGCTTGCCGCCATGTTTGCTGCAACTGCTGCGCATGCACGAAATACGTCATGCCGGGCGCTAGTTACTCGCGAAGGAATACATTACGTCACCTGCACGTTTCATCATGATCCAGCTATTCATCGATTTTTTACGTACGAAAATCCCGGTCAACCTTGAACGACCCTTGTAGTTACCAGGCGGGAGTGAAAAGCATTGCTTTAGAACAACAAAGCCGGTCTCCCTTTGTCGGCAAAAATTTTCCCTTGAAAAGAGATGCAAATCAGAAGTCCCTTTTTCCTGCCTTTTCCCCTCCATTTTCATGAAGAAAAAAAAAGTGCAAGAAACATTTCTGTTAAATACATGTGTTATTAACAATATATATACATAAAAAAATTGAAATTCTAGCCAAAAATAGAAAAGTTATAACGTAAAAACTACGACCTTGACACAGCATCTCGATCGAGATGCTTGGAACAGCGAGGGTTACATTTGGGTATTTCGACCGAGATGCTTGGGACGAAAAAGGTTAAATCTCAGCTGATACTTTCTGATACCAACATTGGCTCTTGCAGCAGTGAACATTTTGTTGTTGTTGCTGCTTTTGCAGAATAATCTAGGTTCCTGATAAAACCAAGGGAAAAAAAAACAAACAATAATGCAATTTCTACTTACTTGGTATTGTTGGTATTCTGAAACTAAGTCATTCATATTGGACTCTGCTTCTGTGAATTCCATTTCGTCCATGCCCTCACCAGTGTACCAATGCAAGAAAGCCTTACGACGGAACATGGCAGTGAATTGCTCAGATATTCGTTTAAATATCTCTTGGATTGCTGTAGAGTTTCCTATGAAAGTAGCTGACATCTTCAGGCCACGAGGGGGAATGTCACAAACTGCCACCTTTATGTTGTTAGGAATCCATTCAACAAAGTAGCTGCAAGAATACATAATAGCATGATTAATGTCAAGGATTACATTTAGTACTTAGAAAAATGTCAATTGATAATGTCTTATACAGTATTTCATGGAGCAGAGCTTATACTAACATCCATGGTGGAATTTTAAATTTAATAGGTAATGTGAGCCGATTAAACTATTGTAATAATCTAGACACCAGTGAAAGCAAACCATGTGAAGATACACATGAATGCTCTAGAACAGTGTTTCTCAACCACCAGGCCACAGCCCAGTACCATGCCCTAGGCTTCAATTACACTGGGCCACGAGAGGTTCTCCTGAAGGAAGTGCAACTTGCAGCCAGAGCTTGCAACCACCTGGAAAAAGAGCCTTTCGTTTGGGGTTCACCAGCTATAAAGAGGACATTCTATCTCACCAGTGCTGGTGATAAATCAAAGCTGCTGAGAGGGAACTGTCACATGTGCAGCCTCCAAATCTGAATTACAACTGTGGGTCCATTCTTGAATTAGGGCTGGAAGGGTGAAGCAATTTGCAGCCAGAGCTGGCAACAGCTTTTTGTTTGATTTTCAACTGTGATAAAGAGATAATATTTTTGTGGTGGTGAGCGATCAAACCATATAACCTGAATTTAGTTAGCACAACAATTTTCATTAACAAGTGGAAATATTTTGTGATTATAATTGGAATTTTTCGGTCCAAAATGGAACGTTCCAATGAAAATCACAACTTATGAAATTAATTTAATGATATTGGCCAGAGGAAACTAAAAGATTCAATTAGATCCAGTTATTGTCAACTAATTTAAACCAAATTTTATATTTGACAAGCCTATTAATTTCAAGAGTAAATATTAAATAACGTATAAAGTTAAAAATTACAAAGCTATTTACGAGTAAAATTGTTGGAATTGGCACATAGACTTTCATAAAATTATTTTCCGGGCCACGGGCTCGCAAACGTTGAGAACCACTGCTCTAGAAGGAATTTGAAGCAGATGTACTTCTTCAGAATTGTGAATATGACAACAGCTTCTCTAAAGAAGAGGAAACTTCGAAAATGGCTTTGCTGGTGTCAGCCCAAGGTCTGGCTGAGCCTTAAATTCTAACTGATACTTATATTACTGGTATTGGCTCAGCCTGTATATTTTGTCAGAAATACTTAACATTGCCTTTTAGAAATACAGATGCATAGCTTATTAAATATTTCATGAGAACTGTTGCTCAACCCGTGATTGAACAAGAATTCTCGATACTTGGCAATCTCTGTTTTCACAAGACTTTCTAATTATGCCAATTGATAGAACAAATTCAAAATGAAGTAGATAGAAGGTTAGGCATGATGAGAATGAATGGAATAGATGAAGAAACATACGAAAAGAAACATTACCCTTACCCTGGACTCAACCAAGGACCACTAGGTTTGAAGCATGGAGGTTGGCCATTTTAAAGAAAAAACATCTTGTGATACACAAGGGGTATATAACAACATACTGGTAGGTCATTTATTGACCAGAGGCACCATTTTTAGTTTTGAAAACTAATTGTGGAACATTGCAGACTAGTAACAAACCAAGATTTTCAGACAGATATTGAAAGCAAGGAGACAAGCACCAAGCTCCTTTACCTAAATTTTCATATAAGTTTGTTTATTATGTATATATGACTTTTAGTGTCCAATATGATCTACTACACTATGTACCTTTTCAAATTTCATTCTAATAATGGCAGTTATAATATTCAAAATTCACATTGAGTTAGCAATTGTGTCATACGTACATATGCTTTCAGAGATTATTTACCTGGAATTTTTGTTTTGTACATTGAGCATTTGTTCATCTACTTCCTTCATTGACATAATTCCCCTAAAGATGGCAGCAACTGTAAGATACCTTCCATGTCTTGGATCGCAGGCAGCCATCATATTCTTGGCATCAAACATCTGAAAAAGATTACTAGTTTAAAATTTCTTAATGTTTACTTAAATACATATTTAAGTTGTGCTAAAAGTTTTTTTTCAACCCTGGTGCACTGCCTGAATTAGTTTATATACAATTTTTATATACCAGGTGATTCAAAAGTCTTTGTACATAGGAAATAAAGTATGCACTTCTTGCATTTCTTGACAAAGGAACATCGATGCCCATGGCAAGACTTGAACCCAAGATTGTCGATGGAGAGATCGGTGCTCATTTCTTGCTGGTAGCATGTGAAACTACTCTTAAAACCTGAAGATTATTCTCAAACTACTATCCGCATCAAAATGCATAATTGCAAATTCAATGAAATTGTAACAGGAAGTTTATGTATATGTAATACATTTGATCCAAATCCAGAAGTTTGTCGTCTCTCTCTCAAGTGTGACAAAAGATATAAATTATTGTTTACCACTCCTAATATGGTAAATGCACATGTTGCATATGGTGAGATGCGGCCAATCTCAGACTTTGCAAGCTGCAGGTGACTTCCAGTGTTGGGAAGTGTGTCCCTTTGGTCCAATCCAAAGCATTGCGGCAGTGTAAAATAATGAATAAACAATTTGTCATATTATGAATGAAAGTAATTTTCTTTGTGTACTGTAGTTTTTGTTACATTTTCTAGCTTTTATCCAATCTTTACACGAATGCCATTTTCTCAGTATCATTTTATATCGCTAATTTAAACAGAGAAAATGCAACCATGAGCACAATTTGATGAAGTCTATGAAAGATCTTACCAAATATTCAAACCGATGACTTCTGATTTCACAGTCTCTGTATAAAAAGTAACATGCCTGCGATGTACAGAAAACAAAGTAAAACAGAATGAAAAGTGAACATAAGGGTTGTTATGGATGTGTGCAAGTTCAGGCAATAACAGCCCAGTACACAAGTGTGTTAAAAAAAAAAAAAAAACTGCATTAGTCAATTACAGCATCTCAACAACGCTTCCTGAGCAAACCATTTGTTTAGTAAATCGAAACTTTCTACCACTTTCCACGTCAAAGTTGCTGGTTGGATGCAGAGTTTAAAGGGCACGCGGTGGCATGTGGCAACAAAGTGCACTAGCTTGTAGTAACAAGACTGAAAACCCACGAGGCAAGAAAAACAATTCTGTCCATTTTCAATTCATACAATGTGAAAAGATATGGATATTTGATTTTTATTCCACACTCATCATTGGGCTGACCATTACAGAGATCGCGACATTGTTATTAAGCATTAATTGCGGCAGTTCCACAGATGATAGCAACATTATAGATGGCAGAGATATTTCCAAATAAACAAGTTTCAATCACAAGAAATTTCATATTTTTAAGACAGGTTTACAAGAAGTTACAAACAACTAAATTCAACTTATATTAAAAAAAATACCAAAAAAAAAAAAAAAAAAAAAAAAAAAACACTTTTACAAACATTTTTGTCTAAATAGAGAACAGACAAGAGTTAAAAATCACTTTTGTCATGCTTTTGTCTAAAAGCAGACACTTCTGGCTTTCCAATGAGGTATATTTGACTTATTTCCTCCCATGGAGTACAATTTTACAAGCACGTAAACAGAGGACTCAATATTTTTGATGCAGATAGTAGTACAAACCAGATGTTTCTTGCCCTGTGTGTGGAGACTTTTGAAAGACTGTGCCATTCACACTACTAAAAGACACTTACACACACAAATACACAAATAGAATAAAATGACATTATTATTATTGAAATACAGTAGAGCGTCGATTATCCGAAGTAATTGGGGGACATGGGTGTTCGGAAAACTGGTTTGTTCGGATAATCGAACTGTACATGTTTATTTGCCAAAAAGAAGTACTGTACAGTAAATTTATTCATAAAAACAGGCATCTCTTTAAGTATGTATTACAAAGTAACGTACAAAGGCAACTTTAGTAGGAATATATAGTATGTGGTACAGTTTATTAAACAAAAATATGTACATATTACATACGCATTTTACATGAACAATACACACAGTACACAAAATTAACGTTTAAAAAAATCCTTTATTTTGGTCTGTCTAAGCAAGCCTACACGCTTACGAGCAGCTAAGTCACGTACTTTTTTCATTACAGATATCTGAAAGTGAGCGAGTACACAGTTCGGTTAAGCGGTCGTTCAGTTGACCGACGTTCGGATAATCGACGCTCTACTGTATATAGTTTCTCTACAGCTTTGTAGCAATATACCTTATAATAGTAAAGGGTGGGCCATCTGGTGGTTTCTTTTTAAAGTACATGTCATTTTGTCACTGACAGCTCATTTGCGTTCAAAACCTTGACAGAAACACAGTAGCATATCTCCGCGGTAGAAAATTAATAGTTTTATGCTGGAACAATGGTGGGAAATATTGAAAACTTATTTCCAAAGTGAGTGCTGTGTTGCCAAAAAAAGTGAATGTTGAAAAGAAATTTCAGACAAAATAATGCACCAACTGCACCTGCTGTACGGAAGTTCGTGAGAGTGACATGCTAAGTGATAACACAAGCTATCCTTGTGTTCGTCCAGTGTGCTCAGTCCAGAATATTGCTGCTGTTGCCGAAAGTGCACGCCGAAACCAGAGAACCTTAACTTGTGGCAGATCTCAGCAACTGAACATAAGCTGCACTAGCCTCAGGAGAATTCTGCATAAAGACATTGGATTATTCGCTTACAAGGTGCAAATGACCACCCACTTTGTTATCACTTCTCTGTGTGGGCTTTACAGCAGCTAAAACATGATGTCGATTTTGCTCAAAAATAATATTTTCGGATGAGGCTCATTTCCATCTGGTCCGCTGTCAACAAGCAAAACTGCCGTATTTGGGGCTCTGAAAACCCACACGTCATCGTAGGGAGGCCACTGCATCCTCCACGTTCGACTGTTTGGTGTGGTTTATGCAGTGGCGGCATTATTGGCACATTTTTCTTCGAGGATGACGATGGCAACAACGTCACGGTCAACGGAGGCATGATAACAGATTTATTTTTTCCAGCAATTGCGACTTAAGATGTGGGCGAGCTTTGGTTCCAGCAGGATGGTGCTATGTGCCACACAAGCCATCCAACAATCGCTCTTTTGTGCACTCAGTTCAATGAGCATGTAATCAGCCATTTTGGTGATGTTGTCTGGCCTCCGTGAAACTTCGATTTCACGCCATTGGACTTTTTTTGTGGGGTACTGTTGTTAAAGATCGATGATATGCTGACAATCCAGAAATGATTCAGGCACTTAAGCACAATATTGATCATGCTATTCGTGCAATAGCCACAAACCATTGATAATGTCCTACAAAACTGGGTTGCCAGGATGGGCTACTGCCAAACAAGCTACGGCAGCCATTCGAATGAAATTATATTTCATAACTAATCGGAAGGTGTACTCTTGTCAATAAAGCAACAAACTTTGAAAAATATTGCATAGTGTTTATTTTATCGCACTTTTACAAAGAAACCAGCCGATGGCCCACCCTATACATATTGTACGGATAGTATAACAGTACATAATATTACATTTATATATTTAATATATTTATATATTAACATGAAAAATATAGAACATATTATTCATGTTAAAAGCTGTATTTAATTCATTACACTAATATTTGTTGATATACAGGGTGTTTCTAAAGGTCGTTTACAACGCTTGGGAGGTGATTCCTCACACGAAAACAAGCAAAAAGTCTAAGTTCCATTTTTACGACTGAGGCTTCGTTTCCGAAATAGGAGCCTCGCAAAAGGTGACAAAGTGAACGTCACACCTAACTGGGACGAATACTATCACAGATAGAGAGGCGGTTCCAAGGGAATCATAAAGGAATCGTATGTGCTCAGTCCGGAAGTCACTATGAAAAGTTCACTGCACGCATGCGCAATGGAGTCCTCAAAGGAATTGGGGATTTCCAGCAACAACAATGCATGGAAAAGGTATGTAACGCAGCAAGAAGGACCGTGACAATGAGAAATGCGTTCAAGACAACACATCCCGACCTCAAACATCAAAACATGACCACCGAACACAAAATCCGAAAAGTTGAGCACGGTTGCATACCCCAGTTACACGCGAGGAATGAACGAATCATGTCATGTGGCATACGAGAGACAGGAGGAGGGAAAGAAAAACACAATATCAGATGATTGCGACAACGTGTATTTTTACACGCGACAACTACGTAATATCCCCCCCCCCCCACACACACACACAACAAACAACAAATGCTACAATATCTTACGCACAGACAGTCCGTGTCACTGTACACCAACTGAAGATGTCACTTTCACCACACAAAGGGGGTGGGGAGCAATACCAAAAGTGTTCGCACGCGATCATTGTGACGTAAAAGAGACCAGTTTTGGAAGCGCTGCACAGGCAAGTCTGGCTCTCGTAGTCTACGTTTGACCTTCATGACTGCTGTTCCCGCGAGATGAGCTCGAAGGGTTGGTTCTCTCCGGCAGTCGTCCCAATCGTGTTGCAGGTGCTGGGATATGATCAGCAGTTCGCTCTAGGTTGTCATACGCATTGAAGAGTACTAGTATGTTGCATTGAAAGAAGTTGACGTGGTGGAGTGGGCAAGTCAAGTATCGCAACAATTGGTCTGTGGTGTTCGTACGGTGATACGGCCAATTTGTGCAGTGTGCCAGTGTTAAACAAAAACAATACTTTGCAGTTCCAGCTCCCTATTACACAGATGGCTGCGTATACGACCCAGCAGCTAGCAGACATGCATCTCATGTATGGGGAGGCACGTGGTAATAGCCGTGAGGCAAGGCGTCTTTATGGAGAACGCTTTCCACATAGACGTTTACCGTCTCACACCTTCTTTCAGGTAGTGGACAGTCGACTGCGTGAAACAGGGTCAGTGTTACCACCGCGACAAGAAGTTGGAAGACCCCGAAGTGTACGCACACATCAGTTTGCAGAAGATGTGTTAACAGCGGTCGCAGAACATCCTGGCACCAGTACGCGAGTGCTCGCTCGGGCACGAAACACGTCTCATGTGAATGTTTGGCGAGTGTTGTCAGATGAAGGAATGCACCCTTTTAAACTGCAGAAAGTACAAGAACTGTTACCTCGTGACTTTCGCCCTCGTATGGAGTTTTGCCAATGGTTGTTGCATCAGCTGGACACAAACCCTCACTTCGGGGCAAACGTATTGTGGACAGATGAAGCCATTTTCACCAGGATGGATGTCTTCAATAGTAGAAACAGTCATGTATGGGACTTTGACAACCCACATGCACTTTTTGTGGCCCATCACCAGCACAGGTTTTCAGTGAATGTGTGGTGCGGGATAGTACATGATCATTTAATTGGACCATACATTCTCCCTGTTCGCCTGAATGGTCGCACGTATCATGCATTTCTTAGTGAGGTTCTGCCTGAACTGTTGGAGACCGTACCTTTGGCACTGCGGCAAGAAATGTGGTACCAACACGATGGTGCACCAGCTCATTTCGATCGTAATGTACATTTCCTGCATGACGTGTTTCGCAATAGGTTCATTGGTAGGGATGAGCCTGTGCCTTGGCCACCGAGGTCGCCAGATCTCAACCCTCTCGATTTTTTCTTCTGGGGAGAAATGAAAACCCTCGTATACGACACACCTGTCACATCAGCTGAGGACCTCGTTGCTCGCATCAACGTCGCCGCCGCGATGGTAGCAGATACACCTGGCTTGTTTGCTCGTACTCGACAATCCTTGATTCGTCGCTGTCATCTCTGCGTAGAAGTAAACGGCAGACATTTTGAAAACCGTCTGTGATTATTGCCCTCGGCAAATACCAGTGAGAACACTTTTGGTATTGCTCCCCACCCCCTTTGTGTGGTGAAAGTGACATCTTCAGTTGGTGTACAGTGACACGGACTGTCTGTGCGTAAGATATTGTAGCATTTGTTGTTTGTTGTGTGTGTGTGTGGGGGGGGATATTACGCAGTTGTCGCGTGTAAAAATACACGTTGTCGCAATCATCTGATATTGTGTTTTTCTTTCCCTCCTCCTGTCTCTCGTATGCCACATGACATGATTCGTTCATTCCTCGCGTGTAACTGGGGTATGCAACCGTGCTCAACTTTTCGGATTTTGTGTTCGGTGGTCATGTTTTGATGTTTGAGGTCGGGATGTGTTGTCTTGAACGCATTTCTCATTGTCACGGTCCTTCTTGCTGCGTTACATACCTTTTCCATGCATTGTTGTTGCTGGAAATCCCCAATTCCTTTGAGGACTCCATTGCGCATGCGTGCAGTGAACTTTTCATAGTGACTTCCGGACTGAGCACATACGATTCCTTTATGATTCCCTTGGAACCGCCTCTCTATCTGTGATAGTATTCGTCCCAGTTAGGTGTGACGTTCACTTTGTCACCTTTTGCGAGGCTCCTATTTCGGAAACGAAGCCTCAGTCGTAAAAATGGAACTTAGACTTTTTGCTTGTTTTCGTGTGAGGAATCACCTCCCAAGCGTTGTAAACGACCTTTAGAAACACCCTGTATATTAAGGATGGGTCGATATGAAATTTTGGCCGATACCGATAAAGTAACGATGTAAAATTTAACGATACCGATAACCGATATTCTACCGATCTGATATAAAATTAGAAATGGTCCTTGAAGAACCTGAAAGGTTCATTGACCTCCTTAATAAATGTGTGTTTCAAGGTGACTGCAGTGAAAAAGAAATTGCATATTTAGAAATTAGTGCATGGAGATTATCCATAAAAATTACAACTAAATGGCAGAATTTTGCACTAAATTATCAGATATTTATTGATACATCGGATCGGTAAAATAATCGGTAATTTTACCGATAAAGCAAAACACCGACATGCCTATATCGGCCAATACCGATAGAGTACCGATTAATCGGTCCCATCCCTAATATATATACTTTTAACTTATGAGTGATTAAATATGTTTTAAACTGATTTTCCAATGACTTTGTACTTCAGGAACAAGAACATTGTGGAAAAATTGATAAACTTACAATGACACTTAAGTAAAAAAATATTTAACAACTTTTATGACCCAGCAGACAGAGTTATTGGAGCTGTCACTAAACAAGCCTGACAGAGAATGACAAAAATCTGACATCATTGTCAGATCTCTCTTGCCTTTCCCTAAAACTGAGTGAATTTTACTGTAGCTCTTAGTGTGTATTTGTATTCTTGTTATTTAAAATTTCCTTTCTGCCACTTTTGGTTAATCACGTTGATAAAGGCGAGCGATAATTATATGAAATTGATATGATGCCAGAGGCTGGGTTTGAATCCTGACCTAGGCAGGTGAGTGTTAAGCCAACAGTAGCAAATATTTAAAACATTGTTAGTTGTTCTTGATAATATACTAGTACACACTGCCAGTTTCACAATTGTCAGATGTGTCATCAATTGCTTTGATGGTATATGAGAGCATGAAATGATACTTGCATCATGAACAAGCCTAATTTTAAGATCTAATATAAATATTTTAGGGATGGGACCGATTAATCGGTACTCTATCGGTATCGGCCGATATAGGCATTATGGTGTATCGGTTTATCGGTAAAATTACCGATTATTTTACCGATCTGATATATCGATAAATATTTGATAATTTATTGCAAAATTCTGCCATTTTGTTGTAATTTTTATGGATAATCTCCATGCCCTACTTTCTAAAAAAAAGTAAATGTCTAAATATGCAACTTCTCTTGCACTGTAGTCACTTTGAAACACACATTTTTTAAGGAGGTCAATGAACGTTTCAGGTTCTTCAAGGACCATTTCTAATTTTGTATCGGATCGGTAGAATATCGGTTATCGGTATCGGCCAAAATTTCATATCGGCCCATCCCTAAAATATTTCTTACAGTATTAAAATATTTTTTTTATTGAAAGGGAGGGGGGGTAAAATCATTAGTCAGATGAAATATTTCCCCTGGCACCCTCCCACTACCACCTTTTCTGTTCACATTCATTATACTTTCTTACCTGCTGTGTCAACTCAGGAACTGTTAAGGCACGATATTGCTGGCAGCCACGAGCTGTGAGAGGTGCAAAACCTGGCATGAAGAAGTGAAGGCGAGGGAATGGAACCATGTTGACAGCAAGTTTACGCAAATCTGCATTCAGCTGCCCAGGGAATCTTAAGCACGTTGTAACACCAGACATAGTTACCTGAGAATAAAAATGAAAACTTGATTATGCAGTCAACTTGGAATGTAGTGGACTCTGTTGTGTTGAACAGTCTGCTATAGTGAACCTAAATCACTAGTCCTGATCCACATATACAAATTTTGTTTACAATGAACCCTTAAATTTAAATAAAAAAAATAGCATTGTTAACACCACAGAGACAATACAATACTTCAAAACAAACCTTCTCATATTGGCCTGCTGAAATGGAACCAAGAACATGGGCAAAGGTGCGCCGCACCCTATGGCCAAGTGGTTAGCACATCATGCTGCGACACCAAGGGTCCCGGGTTCGAATCCTGCACAGACTTGGTTGTTTGTGAATGTTCATTCATCAATTTCATCATTTCATCACTCATCCACATCTTCGCAAATTAGCCAAGAGGCACGAAACGCGAAGTAAAATAAACTAAATCAATCATGGGCAAAGGTATGCAGGTGTGACTCATGGTGATAATGAAACACTATTTGAGAGGGATGCACCATGCTCATCAATTGAGTTAGAAGTTTTGAAAAGGAGCATTAAGATGTCTAAGAGTAGTGTTTTATTTGGATAAAACAAATACAGGATGCGGCAGCATTCATAGTGTAATTTAAAGTCTCAATCATATGTGAAAAGAAGTATTTTTATTGAGTGACCTTAGTACCTAATTGTACAGAAGGGAATACCATTTACCAGTTATGTTTGAATATGAACCCTGGCAAATGGGTACAGCGGCGCAACGCACATCATCTCCATTGCTCATTCTAACATGTGTATCAGGATACTAGTAACAACATCTCTGATGTGACCTTTCAGTTCCAAAATCGTAGCAGGACATAGTTGGAATACTTCTTGCTTAAGAAAACTCTGAGTAGGCCATGGGATTTCACAATAATTAAAAATAACTTTCTGTGGAAAGGTCTGTCGCAAGAGACCCACCACACAGCACAGAGTAACAACAAACAACATCTCAAGCACAGTCTAGTGCAAATGGCAATCAATGCACAGTACGAGGGTTGCTGGAAGAGTCTCTGCAAATTAGCACTAGTGTTCCGCTATTATAAAAATCTGAAGAATAGACCTTTTTTATGTTTAAATTAGCTTTGATTGTTAGTTTATTTTTCACAGCAGTTTGAAGAAGTAGTTTCGTGTGAGAAATGGAAATTTCTCGTGAACACTTTCGGGCAATTATTCTTTACGATTTCAAATATAGTTTAACACCGAAACAATGTATCGAGTGACTTCATTTGGCTTTTGGAGATGAAGCACCATCCAACAATTGGTTTTCTGAATTCCAGCGTGGTCGCACATTTCTCAGCGATGAATTTCGTGAAGGTTATCCATCCACATCTTTTGTTGCCAGTAATGTTGATGGTGTGCGTGAAATGATTGAGAGATATCGGCATGTGGAATACAGCGAGATTCAGGCATCCTTGAACATTGACATCAAAGCAATACATACAATTTTGCATGGTCATCTGAACGTACGGAAACTTTCCAAGTTGTTGGATCCCACACAACTTGACCGAAGCTCAAAAACAGGCTCGTGTAAATTGGTGTAAAGAAATGCTCAAAAAATTCAACCGAGGCAAGTCAAATTTGGTGTACTACATCATTACAGGGGATGAAACTTAGATCTATTCATACGAACCTCAAACTAACAGCAATCCATTGTTTGGGGGTTTCAAAGTGAGCCGAAACCAACAAAAGTTGTTCATTCGAGGAGTGCTGCCAAGCAAATGATTGCTTGTTTCTGCAGTTATGCAGGACAAGTGGCAACAATAGCTGGTCATCAATGAATTGCGTAAAACAAACCCATATCATTGCATTATTCTTCACAATGACAATGCCAGTTCCCATCACAGCAAACTATTGATTTTTTTGTCCAGTAAAAATGTTGAATTAACGACTCATTGTCTATACTCACCTGATTTATCACCTAATGACTTCTTTTTGTTCCCACACATGAAAAATAAGATGTGTGGCGAGCGATTTGGGTTGCCTGAAGCAGCTTTTGACGCATTCCGAACAGCGGTTACAGAGTGGAAAAAATGCTTTCAAAATTGGTTTGAGCGTATGCAAAAGTGTATCCATCTTAAGGGTGAATACTTTGAAAAACAATAAAGTCATTCCCAGAATTCCACATGTCTTTTTTCATATTGATTGCAGAAACTTTTCCAGCAGCCCTCGTATAACGACACTGTTGCTAGCATCATTGTCATTTCCTAATCAAATTATGCTATGAACACTGCCACTTCCTGTAAAATTTGTAACAACTGAGCATGGTCTCTCAAGCACACATTCAAGCGTTCATGTTGGATTCAAAGATAAAAATATAAAAATATAATTAAAAAATACTATTTTGCTTTTCGAATTCACTACTTACAGACACAAGATGATTTAGGTCGCCATATGTTGGAGATGTGAGTTTCAACGTTCGGAAGCAGATATCATACAAGGCCTCGTTGTCGATGCAGAATGTTTCGTCTGTGTTTTCCACCAACTGATGCACTGACAGGGTTGCATTGTAAGGTTCAACAACTGTTTCAGACACCTGCAAAATACACAATAAAGGGTTAATATTTAACAAAATGCAAATCCTGTTTATTCTCTTACCTTTGTAACAGTGGTAGAAACAGAAGTTGAAAGGTGGGGGAAAAAAACTATTTCTAATTCAAGTTCCTCCAATTTATGTTCATCAAAAACAGTTCTCATGGAACTCCAAATTGATCAAAAACTTTCATTTTGTTATCACATCTATGCACAGATATTTAAGTTAAATGCAAGGAATAAATACAAAGAATGAAAGTTAGAACATTTTGCATTTCTATGCATATATCAGGCTTCAAACTAGGGGCACTATTTAGATACTAATGCAGAACATTTAGACACTGAAGCTTAAAATTTAGTTTGCCAAATATGATTCAATAGCAAAAGCTCTGATGACAAAATAAAAAATAAAAAATCAGAACATTTCACAAGTTAATATCACACACAGAATAAAATTAACGCAATCTTAAATTACTTTATTAAATTTATCTTTGAATTGCAATGTACCTATCTTATTTTTTATCAAGTAAAACTTGTGATCAACATAATGGTTTTCATATCTGCCAATAAGACATCAATA
The DNA here is from genome assembly GCF_977018435.1 of Lepisma saccharinum. NCBI lineage: Eukaryota > Metazoa > Arthropoda > Insecta > Zygentoma > Lepismatidae > Lepisma > Lepisma saccharinum. The sequence goes on from NC_139233.1 coordinate 51,065,885, forward strand.
ACAGATAACAGTGTAAAGAACACAACTGATTGGAGCTGCAAAGCTAGAGTCCTGGATTTGAACGCTGTATAACATATCAATCTTTAACATATTTTTGTGTGTGTGTGTGTGTGAGAGAGGAGGGGGGGCATGTGTGAATGTGAATGTGTAGTGGATGAAAGAAAGGAGGGTCACAAGGGCGGACATTAAAAATGTTAAGGAAACGCTCACCAGACACTGGAAATCTTTAAATTTTTGTGGCCACAGGCACTAATATATGCAGGATTTCGTTCAGAGCAGGCTGGAAGCAAAGGTGGACATTACATAGCTGCATTCTAGGGGATGAGCATTACCAGGGCCGGATGAAGGTGGGTGCTATTGATGCTGCAGCATTAGGCCCATTCCTGAAATAGGCCCAGATGAAAACAGACGAGAATTTTCCGAAAGCTGAACAGTTTTCTTTTGCTATATTAACCTGAAAATACATTTTAGAATTAAATTTGGAGCCCCAATTTCGGACGCCTAGACACAGTGTTACTTATTATACAGTTACTATTATTCCTTGCGCTGTGACGTAACTATAACGTCGTTGTGTTTATTGTTCACTGAAGATTTCAAGCATCAGAATTTAGTCTTAATCCAGCCCTGGGCATTACTATAAAATATTCATAATTACCTTAGTTGTTCAAAGACAAAAATGGTAATCAAGGTCATTTTAAGGTGGGTTTGCATTTACCAATTTGGTTTTCCTGCTGAGTTCTTGACTGGCTTCATTTGAAAATTTTGATTTTTCAAAATTTCTGGAGGGGCTGCAGCCCCATCAACTCCCTCCCTGCATACACCAGTGGCAACGGACCACATTTTCAGGCATAGGTAAAAGATGGTGGAATAAGCGTTGGACCTGTAATGTTGTGCCAGGTCAAGAGAGAAGATAAATTTGACATGAAAAAACACAGTTCTCTCATCAGGCTTGTCAAAATGTGACAGGCAGGGAAGGAATTGAACTTTGTTGGAGATGGGATTTGTGTTGAAAAGTTACAGAATGGCCTTATTCAAGCCAGGGAGTGTGGTCGCACTCATTGCACATGATATGGGCTAGATCAATTGCATTTGTGTCTAATTTTGAATACAAAGGAATTAACACATACTTATATCTATTAAAATAGAAAAACAATAATGTAGAGTAGACAAATGTAAATACAATACTACTTAGGGAAAGTTACAAAGTAATGTGATGTAATACTAATTTAAAATTATGTGCAAAATTGAAAATGTGACCTAAGTAATCTTCTGTACCATAAAACAAATGTTTCATTTTGTTTTACTGTGGTTCTAAATTTAGATGGATTGTGATTCTTGAAATCTTCTGGCAACTTGTAACATAGTTTTACACCTTGAAATTCTAGACCACTTTGTGTTTCACATGTGCGGACAGTTGACAGATGGAGGGAGTCATGCATACGAGTGCTGTACTTGTGTGTATCCATATTTTTTGAGGATATTTCCGAATTTATGTGTTTCTAGTATGTACATGCATGGAAGAGGTAATATGTAGAGGTACATATTTTTGGTAAATAAAAAAGCAAAATTTTGGTACAAAAAGAGTAAATTTTGGGTTCAAAAGCGGTAAATAAAATAAAATTTCTGTGTTATAGCTGTGAAAATGGATCAAAAACAGTATATAAAATTACATTTTGGTTTTAAAATTGTGAACATAATCCTAAATTTGATCTAAAAACTGCACTTATTATACAAAATAAACATATCCCTTCTAATGCGCATTTATGTAATTACCAAAGTATTAAGTTTATTCCTGCATAAAGGGGTCCATTTTTGCTTTTCAAATATTTACAGCACAATTAATCAATTTTCCGTGAATTGCATACTCGCAGGATAATTCAAACTTCGTGTTTAAGAGTCTAATTCACATTTTGCAGTTCATTTCGCACCATTTCATGACAAAACAGAATAGGAAAATGCACCTTTCAGAAACATGAAAAATTAAAGTTACAATGTGTTATTTCACATTTTGTGTTTTCGTGAAAAAAGAAATATGCATGCCTCTAGTAACATGTAGTATTTGAAATTCACTGAAAGTGTGTTTTGTTGGACTTGAGAGGGATAATTTTTTTCATTATTTTTAATGAGTTTTTGCCAAATAAAAACTTTCTGCATTTTGGTTGAACTGCCCCAGAAAGAGATACCATATGTAAGTATAGAATGAATGTGTCCAAAATATACTGTCCTTAAATCCTGTAAAATTAAAACATTTCTTAAAATTCTCTGGGCAAAGGGTGGAAGCAGTCATTGCAGCCTGTACCATGACTGTTGGTGTGGACAGTGAAAGTGAAATGCAGGTTTTGGGTGGAGGAGCGGTGAGTGTTGACCCTGAGGTTGAGGGCTGTGGACAAAAAGCCACCACACATGTTCAGGTAAGGATATAGATGAAGTTTACGTGTGGCTGTTTGGTGACAGATGGAGGGATAACCATGGTTGACCAAAGCTTGGTGTAGGCGGAGGTTGTAGTTCTGTTGGAAAGTGGGAGAGATGGAAGTGAGGGAGAATGGGATTCCTTTCTTGGTATGGAATGGTGTAATGAGCGAGAGCTCAACAATTGTAGGTACTGCAAGTGGTTGGTGAGTTTGATGTGGATGGTTATTTTCCTTGATGTGCAAAAGGTGATTTGATTGGTGGAGTGGGCCAGGTAGATGGAACTAAAGTGATTGAGTTGGTGTAGGAAAAGTGGACTCTTAGGGTTCCCCATATGTCCAGATCATGAAAATATCATTCATAAAATGGAGCAGGGAAGTGGTGTCAGGGGTTGGGTTTCCAGATTCTCTTGTTCAAGTTTGCCTCCTGTTCAAAGAACCAATTTGGAAATATTTAAAAGGTACGTGTCCAGACAATAATCCTTGTACATTTTTATTACATTTAGTGTAATCAAAATGTAATACGGCCAGCAACAAACTGCTGATGTAATTTGGCCCGGCAAACATGAAAGTTTACACCCCTGATTTACATTATCATCCAGATATACAAAATAACAAGTGAAAATGCAACAGCTCAATTGCTTATCTTGTCCACCTGTCTTGTTATGTAATTAATCTAGTAATCTTAACGGCACAATTTGTCTAAAACATATGAGGTAATGTTGATAATGTCTTCCACATAAAACTCTGTTCAGATATAGATAATTGATTGAGAAAGTGCACTCATTATGACTTGACTGTAAAAGTATTAGATATTTGATGTTCTTTATTGTAAATTTTAGTTGTTTCTAACACAGTATGAAATGTTTGTCACATCCTATCACATACTTGATATTCCGACAGAGATGGTTGCTACATTAGAAAAAAAAAACAACTTTGCTGTATATTTTAATTATTAAGGCACATATTTTTTGTGGATATCTTGGTAAAAAAATTGGAACCAATCGAGGAATCAAACAAACTACAGCCTAGACTGAACTATATCCAAGATGGAGGGTGGTTGTAAATTTTACTTTGAGTGTAAAGTTTATTGCATCTAGCAATACTTCTTGGTTTGTACCACCAGATGTCTCATATGATACCAGTATAGCTGGAATGGAACATGGGGAATTCAAAACAGGGTAGCCAGGTTTAGGTTAGAATCCATTCACAAGGGTCACTTCAGGACAAAATTATGGCAATAAGACTGTTCATGATAATATACCATTAATATGACAGCTATTTTGATATTCTGATCTAATTGTTGAATATTTTAAAGCAAAAACTCCGGTAAATGGATGAATATGATAGCAGTGGAATACTTACATATTAATATTAATCAATACTCTGAACAACGTTTAACGGTTACAACTGTAAATTAAAAATGCTTCACCTGCTCTATGGAAATACTAACAGTCTTGGTTCTTTTACTGTTAATCACTGAAATGCACTCATTAATTTGCGACCATCCTGTACTTGTAATCGCATGCACACATACACGTGTTAGTGTTTGGAAGTTACTTTTACTGTTTCTTTCTTCTACATAAAGTATAACTCGCCAACAAGAACGAATCACCAAGTGCTCTGTTTTTTCAGTTATGTGACCATAAAATCATAACTTTGATATTATTGTTGAACCAAGAAGTTTGGTCATGTCGAAGATTAGCAGAGATTTTAAATTCTTATATCCTGCATGTTCTAAAATAAATGCACTCGAGGCACATGTGGTGGCGACATCGGCCATTTCCCCTCATAGCTTTAATAATCATCAATTCTTCCAGGCAAATTACTTTCTTCAAGATATTGCAAATATCTGGCTGGAGAAAATTTTCATGTGAAAAGGAACTGTAAAGTAACAATTTCTTTATACTAGTTACTTGAAAAAGGAACCAAGTTACAGTTATCCATTTTATAAAGTAACCCAGTTACAGTTACTCAAAAAATGTAACTTCCACCTTTCATGCATGTAAATGGGGCAAATTATTTATAATATATATATTCACAAACATTTGGGACTGTTTCATCTAGTTACCTTTGGTGAAGGAACAACACTGAATGTGTTCATAATACGGTCAGGGTATTCTTCTCTAATCTTGGAGATAAGAAGTGTGCCCATTCCTGATCCAGTACCACCACCCAACGAGTGAGCAAGTTGGAAACCCTGCAAGCAGTCACAGCTCTCTGCCTCTTTCCTTACTACATCAAGCACAGAATCTACTAGTTCTGCACCTTCTGTGTAGTGTCCCTTGGCCCAATTGTTCCCTAGTTAGTTGAGGAAAATTAATTAGTAAGATTATTAGAATAAGCACAACAGAGAAAAATATCCATAAAAGATCTTGACTGTATTACCATAATGGGTATACTAAGTATATTGTCATGTTGCTTCAACAGATTTGCATACAGACTAGTGGTTAAAAAAAAAAAAAAAATCCTAGCATGGACCATGTTTCCAATGCTGATCAGTGAGGACAACTTGAGATATTCTTGAACAATCAACAATGAACTCTACTCTCTGATATGACAGGTGTAACCACTGAACCCAGTCTGCCTTATTCAAAGAAAGTAGCAACAATGAAGACAGGTCAGGTCATTGCCACTAGCCTCCCTCTCCTCACTTCCAGTAGAGCAGCTGGGCTCCTACAGCATCCCCAGCTCAGCTAGCAATAATAACTTTCAAACATTGGAGAATTTTTGTGTACTCATCTGCGCCTCTCGCCTCCGGTTCTTCTACATTTTTTCTGGCATTTCTAATTCCCAGTAGTTCATTAAATTCACCATGAAGGAACATATTGATAAAAGTGCAGTGTAAATACTAATTATAACAATCTTTTCATCCACTTTATTTGAGTGATAAACAGAAGTTTCCCAAGATTTTGAAACTTAGAAAACACCTTATGATGGAAACTTAAGTTATGATGACGATGAATGGTGAATCATCCATACATTACCCTCAATTTCAAACCAAGCACCTTAGGCTTCTGCTAGCCACTGTCATGGAGGCTGGACAAGAAAATGTGTCAACTTTGCAATATGTGTTTTCACTGAACCGCCAACTAGAAGTTCTTGTAATGAAGTTCGGCAGTCTCGAAAGCCAGAAAACATGAATGTACTGACCATGCATCATCCAATGAAAAGTCACTTGTCAGGATTGGTCTTCAAGAGTTTAGTGTTTTAAAATTGAGTTTGGAGACATTCTGTGCTTCTAATGTGGAATAAAGTTTGCTCATCTAAAGATTAAATTTTTTTTATTTATCAGGACATAAAATGAATGAATTAGGATGAGATTCATGAGAATTTCTTCCCCTTAAATTTTACCAAATATGAAGCTGTATATGATAAAAACTATATACCAGAAATGTATGAAAATTTTGTGCTAATGCAGCAGGGAATTCAAGTAAGGAACAGAAAACTGGTACATGCCTGATCAGCAAATATTTACAGTCATGCTGTCTCATTATATTTTGTTTATTTCTAGAAGAAAGTAAATTTGTTGCATTAAAACAGATATTTGGGCAACAACTCCACAGAACATATGCACTGTAATAATATATTTAGTACACCCATTACATTAATTTTAAATAGAGATTTAGAGTAGTCAATATTAAGAATTAGTAAACTTTCTTATTCAGACTTCCTTTAATAACCCCTAGTAGCACCATGTTATTTATAAAAGCTGATTTGTATAATTTATAACATTTACGAGAAGAAATGGCATTAGTTCATTGTTAATGGTTAGGTATTAATAAACGTTACTAATAGACCCAATAATGACAAATCTAAGTTTCAATGATAATACCACCTATATTTAAAACTATATATATATATGTACACACAAACAACAATACTAGAGTCAAATTAACATGTTATTAATGATCATAATAATAATTTAAAATTCTATAACCCCTTTCCTTATCCTTTCTGTAGTATAATCTTTGACTATGACCATGGACATCTATAAGGGAAAGGTTTAACAGGTCCAAACCACTTTCAATAATTTAATAAACATTTTGTATTAATTGTATATTATCAATCAAATAAACATCTAACAATTCGTCAAAACACTACATTGGTTGAAATGGGTTTTGAAAGGTTATATTAATATCTCTCGCACACACAGGTGTTAAAAAAAAAAAAGCAATTATCACTCATCCTCAACATTGCTTTCAGCCAAAAGTGTCAGAAAAGCAACCCTAAATAAGTAAAATACAAATAAATAACGTAAACAAGTTACTAACTCTATACACCAGTGATGTATTCTCCCATCTTTACTGTTGGTAAACCAACTTCTTTCACATACATAGAAATTGCCGGAAAATTTGAAGTTCTCAGACTTATGTTTTTCTTTTATTTGCATGCATGTATTGGTGCATTATTTCTATTAATCTAATTAATATACGAGTCATTCCATGAAATCAACACAGCCCACACACAACCTGACCAACTCCAATTTCCATGAAATTTGGGAAGTTGAAACTATGCATGGAACTTAGTAACTATGAAAATTTTGAGTACTCGTGCATCTTGTAATTGTTAAATTATTCAAGGTCAAAGTTCTCATAAATTGTTCTTTTTGAGCCCGCTTAGCTATACTAAATGTGCTGTAACTCTGCCCCTATTTCACCTAGGAAACCCTGTTCAGTTTCCTGTACAATAAGCTTTTCTTTATTTGAGTTTCCTAGGAGAAATAGGGGCGCAGTTACAGCACATTTAGTATAGCTAAGTGGGCTCAAAAATTGCAATTTATGCAAACTTTGACCTTGAATAATTTAACAATTACAAGACGCACGAGACTCAAAATTTTCATAATTACTAAGTTCCATGCATAGCTTCAACTCCCCAAATTTCATGAAAATCTGAGATGGTCAGGTTGGAAATTGCACATATCTGTGTTGATTTGGCATGGAATGACAAAAAAAAAATATACACAACGAAAGAATTGTCACAGTACCAGGTAGGTTCTATTAAGTCTCGTGGATAGATTTAGTAATTCGTTTAAGTTATTTATTATAAAACCTAGTCTCTCATTCCCCTGAAAATACAATATAATTAATGTATACACTTACATTCAAATTGCTTAGAGAAAATTTAATTCATTATAATTTAAAGCAGTAGCAATTAAATTACAACTAATAAAATTGTACATCCTTTGGTTGCTGCCAGTGAAACCCCACCCATTATTTCTGATATACAGCCATGACTATAACCTTAACCCTAGAACACTACCATGTTCCAATATTACAGTGTAACTAGCGCTACGTAAATTTTACGTACATGAAGGAATCGATTCTTAACACAACCTCTACATCATCAAAACAATGAATATTCTTTGTGAACATTATTTTGTTTACTTTCCTTATATTGATGTTATATTCTTCATTTTAAAATGTATAAACATGGTTTTATTAAACATAGAATATTTTAAGAGAATGTTTTGATTGAAAAGCCCGTACCTACATTATGAATGAAGGTGAAAAGTTCAAACAATGAAAAATAAACAATAATAATATTCATAATGCTGTAAATAAGGAACAAATGTAATTTTAAAGTCTTACAAGAAAATAGTGTATGTTTGTAAACTATTGTTTTCAAAATCTAACTATCCAAATCAAATTTACAAATGTCAAAATTACGCGCACAATTCTTCTATTACTAGCGCTACATATTATTGACGTACAGAGTCCAACATAATGAACAAACTAAAGACGTTCAATGCTTGAACCCTTCTTACCAGTGCCTGAGGCACTGCCAGGCAGAGGGATGAGTGGGTGCAAGGTGGGAGGTAGGACACACATTTGAGCGCAAAGCATACGTAAATTTTACGTACAGTAGTGTTCTAGGGTTAAAAGTGCTACAACAGGCTACAACATATATTGAGCTAACAATGTTTTCTATAAAATTCAAAACATAAGATAACCCATTTTCTATTTCAAGCTACTTGGAAACTAGTCCAAAATATTGTTTTCATCTGCATTACTTTGTTTTAAGTCTTTACCGTATATGGAAATGAATAGGATCTTAAAAAATCATTTTACAGAAATGACATACTGCATTTTAGATTATAGAAACTAACTACTTCAATTCATAAATTGTTCAAAATTGTAGTCACATTTTAGTATACTAAATAACAGAGGTTTTTCTAAACTGAATAATTAAGAGGAAGAAAATTGGATAGGCACAATCAAGCTTAAAAATGTTACCTGCACCACTCTGTCCAAAGACAAAATTGTCTGGTCTGAAAAGCTGGCCGAATGGTCCTGACCTCACGGTGTCCATTGTTCCTGGTTCAAGATCCACCAATACTGCTCGAGGGACATATTTGCCACCTAAAAAAATAACATTATTAATATTAGTTCTCTTGTGGAAGTATTTGTAAACATTAGTAACAAAAATAAGTGAAAAGTATTAAGGCTACACTGGATCTTTGGCTTGTGGCAGCAGTCATTTTAAAAAATTCCTTCCTTTTGAAAAACTGCCATATCACCACAAATTCTGATGATAACATCAGTTTAGAATTCCTTGTAGAACATTCAAGTGAATCTGTATGGTTTACTTTTTCCATATGCTTATGATGTCATGAAACTACCACAAACATCTAGACCAGTGATATATTCCCTCCCTGGGGAGGCACCCCAAGTTTTGCAGGATAGGCACGAGAACTTCTGAAATAATAATAGTTTCTGAAAGTCTAAAATATATATGTATATCAATATCTTCTATATTATTGGAACTCGTGTTGGTTGTTTAGAGGCAATGTCATCTTCGTGTTGGTTGTTTAGAGGCAATGTCATCTTCGTGTTGGTTGTTTAGAGGCAATGTCATCTTCCGAATTCTTGAACTGAAACAGGAACTGCAGTCATACCTTGTAAGAGAGAACCATGCCAATGCTGAAAACTTCATTGAGTGTCTTTGTACAGAAATTGGTATATATTTTTATCACATTTTACATAAACTGAATGTTCTGAATGTAACTCTACAAGGGAATGATATCCACATTCTGCACCTACCAGACAAGATGTCAGCCTTCAAAAGGAACTTACTGCTTTGAAAGACAAAAACTGAAGATAAATAAAATTGCTGATTGCTTTCCATGCATTGAGCATGTTGTGAGAAAAAAAAGGATTACAATTAAATGAAGAAATCAAATCTGTGATTTGTAACACTTGTCACAATTTTATCTCCACTGCAAAAAGCACTTTACATGGTTCATGTAGCACAACTGGATTAAGGATTCATTCAACGTAGACCTCCACTAAATTTTACTACAGCAGAAGAGGAGCAGCTTATTGATCCTTCCTCAGACAACACAGTGAAGACTAGGTTTCTTTCTGCAACACTGCCTGAATTTTGGGGGTCTGCGAGAATGAGTATACAGAGTTGTTAAGTAAGAAGCTCTTGCACATTCTGCTTCCGTTTGCAACTTCCTATCTGTGTGATGGTGATCAAGTACAAATACAGATCGAGAGTAATTATTCAGAATGAGATGTGCCTTGCAATTCCAAATAATATGTATCTAGATTCAATTAATTCTGTGATGCCAAGCAAGTTCATAAATCTCTGTGACTTTGCTAAACATTGCAATATGCCTGTTATTAATATTATTATCCAGTTTTCTTACTGCTTCTATTTATCCTTTTCTCATGACTATCGTATCGCTGAGTGATTGACACCAGCTTATAAACACTAAAAGAATCACATGTATTAATCATACATTATTTTTTTGCTACTTCTATGTGTACCAATAGTAAATTAACATATGAATAGATTTTGTGTTACCTTTTATGGTCACATATAGTTATCTATAATTATTGAGGAGAGGTGCATGCAGATTTTGACAGCTGAGGGGCGCCACAATAGCAAAAAAGTTTGAAAACACCTGACCTAGACAACAGTAAAAGCAAACACAAACATTCACTTGAATGCTATTAGTCGTAACCTATATGTATTTGTCCATAGATGTTGCAGAACCAAATATCTAGCATCGATCAACTACGGCAAGACATTCCACTTTCACCTGCCGAAGGCTAAACGTGCAATATTTTGCAGTCTACTTGAAATTTTATGTCTTGCCTAACTCGCATTATATTG